>NC_079224.1:6295115-6382615 GCF_029633865.1 Lampris incognitus | reverse complement strand
GTACAAACTTCTGAAACCCGACATAAAGCCGTGCAGTTCCTCGGGACTCCTGTTGTCTGTGACCTCCTGGCCGTCGCTGGCTTACACCGTCAGTTTATCTTAGTATTTATTACCCCCCTCCCCCCCCTTTCTCCCCAATTGCACTTGGGCCAATTACCCCCCACTCTTCCGAGCCGTCCCGGTCTCTGCTCCACCCCCTCTGCCGATCCGGGGAGGGCTGCAGACTACCACATGCCTCCTCCCATACATGTGGAGTCACCAGCCGCTTCTTGTCACCTGACAGTGAGGAGTTTCACCGGGGGGGCGTAGCGCGTGGGAGGAGATATATACACACACACACACATATATATATACATATATATGTGTGTGTGTGTGTGTGATTGCTTATGGCATGAAACAGGCTTGTACTGCCTCATAAAGAATTTATTTGACTCACTGGATTATTTTGCTCCTTATTTGTTGAGCACTTTCCCTACCGTTGTGTTTCTTTTAACAAAGTTATATATATATGTGTGTGTGTGTGTGTGTGTGTGTGTATAAAACAAGCGGTGTGTATGTTTGAGTGTATCTGTGTACGTGTGTGAGCACGAAGTTAATCCTCACCGTCCTCGTGCTACGGTCCAGCATCAGTTGCGGAGGTCTGTCAGCAGTGCACACATCCACCAGCACGGCGCCAGAAGAGTTGAACTGGCTCAGGTCTTCTGGTCTGTACAGACTCTCTGGCCTGCAAGAAACAAACACGCACAAAGAACAGCTCAGATGGTCTTCACACTAACACCTCCAACAGTAAACACCTCCAACAGTAAACACCTTCAACAGTAAACACACTCCAGCTGGTGGTCTGACTGCAGTAGATGCTGCATTAGACGCTGCAGTAGTTGCTGCAGTAGATGCTGCATCAGACGCTGCATTAGACGCTGAATTAGATGCTGAACTAGATGCTGCACTAGATGCTGCAGTAGATGCTGCATCAGATGCTGCACTAGATGCTGCAGTAGATGCTGCACTAGACGCTGCAGTAGATGCTGCACTAGACGCTGCAGTAGATGCTGCACCAGACGCTGCAGTAGATGCTGCACTAGATGCTGCAGTAGATGCTGCACCAGACACTGCAGTAGATGCTGCACTAGACGCTGCAGTAGATGCTGCACTAGACGCTGCAGTAGATGCTGCACCAGACACTGCAGTAGATGCTGCACTAGACGCTGCAGTAGATGCTGCAGTAGATGCTGCATCAGACACTGCATTAGATGCTGCAGTAGATGCTGCAGTAGATGCTGCATCAGACGCTGCATTAGACGCTGCACTAGATGCTGCAGTAGATGCTGCACTAGATGCTGCATTAGATGCTGCACTAGATGCTGCATCAGACGCTGCATCAGACGCTGCGGTAGATGCTGCACTATATGCTGCATTAGATGCTGCATCAGACGCTGCATTAGACGCTGCAGTAGACGCTGCAGTAGACGCTGCACTATATGCTGCAGTAGATGCTACATTAGATGCTGCAGTAGACGCTGCAGTAGATGCTGCACTATATGCTGCACTAGATGCTGCATTAGATGCTGCATTAGATGCTGCACTAGATGCTGCATTAGATGCTGCATCAGATGCTACATTAGACGCTGCAGTAGATGCTGCATTAGACGCTGCAGTAGACGCTGCACTAGATGCTGCATCAGACGCTGCATTAGACGCTGCACTAGATGCTGCACTAGATGCTGCATCAGACGCTGCATTAGACGCTGCACTAGATGCTGCACTAGACGCTGCATTAGACGCTGCACTAGATGCTGCATTAGAGCGGTCGTGAAGCATGCTGGTAATCTGTGGTGTGGAGCCGTTACCGTCGGGTGTAGAGGTTGGACAGGCAGCCCTTGAAAGTGTCCTTTCCAAGGAACACGGTGGTTTCCGAGTTGGCTTTGAAAGGGGTGGAAGTCAACTGCTGGCCTTCATCCTCATCATCGATAAGCAACTTAATCCTGTTTGGCGACATGATCAAAGTAAATATAATGAAGTAACTTGTCCAAGTAATGATTGCATGCCAGGTCTGAAAGCTGTCAAAACAAGCGCTCTCTCTATACACATCACTTCCTCCAAAACGGTGAGGTGTTATCTCTCTATACACATCACTTCCTCCAAAACGGTGATGTGTTATCTCTCTGTACACATCACTTCCTCCAAAACGGTGATGTGTTATCTCTCTATACACATCACTTCCTCCAAAACGGTGATGTGTTATCTCTCTATACACATCACTTCCTCCAAAACGGTGAGGTGTTATCTCTCTATACACATCTCTTCCTCAAAAACACACTTCATCACCAACACCAGGGTTCTTGTTTCAACTAGTGAAGCAACTTTTTCACAAAGTAAGTGAAGCTATACCCCTCGTCTCTTTTGGTTGCAGTCAAATAATGCCATTTGCCGTCCTTGTATTGGTTCCTAGATTTCCACGCCCTGTCTTTGAACTGGAGTACCACGAAGCCATTCTGCAGCGCGAGTTCAATTCCGGTACCCTGCACAACAGAGAAAAATAGACAATTAAAGCAAAGAGAGAAGGGTGTAAGAGTACCATGTGATCTGTGTGCTGTTCTGTTGTCGCAGGCTTCACACCCGTCACAGTCACAAACTCAAAATTCACCGCAGGATGAGAGCACAGACCGGGTGAGTAAAGGACTGACCGACTGGGTTTTCTGCAGGAGAAGGCCGTTGTTCTCCGTGCTCTTGAAGCCCAGAGAGACGCTGACATCATTAGCCAGGCTGAAGCCTGTGAGGGCAGACGACAGGGAGCTTCCCAAGCTGAACTCTGCTTTGCGAGAGGCCTGGAAGAGAACATGGACAAGGTGACACGGGTGCAACGTGAAGTCCACCGCAGCATGGGAGATGGTACGGTGTATCACTAGTGACCGGTTTAACACGCCGAGATCAACGTCTCACCAAGAAATCTTCGGGACAACCACGGCTGACGCCGACTTTCTCTGCGAAGGTTTCGTACTTATTATTCAGCTTCACGTTCCTCAAGCATCCTTTGAGGGGTTGTATGGTGATGTTATTCCTGTAAGGGGGGAACAGGAAAATCCCATTACTCTCCAGGCAGCGTGAGGTTCAATTCCAAAGGGCACACATCGGTAAAACCAAGACTGATTTTGATGAATGGCGATAGTCACTTACTTTTCCCTCAACTCTTGTGGTAAGCCACCGATGTAATATTCTGTAAATTCTCCTTTGGTGTACTCTGCAGCAGCTCTGATTACCTCTCTATTTGCCGCACGTACTTTGATCGCCTTCCCGCCGGTGGACTCGATTATGACAAGGACTTCTACCAACTTGTCATTCTGAGAAGAGAAAGAGCAGACGGAAAATATTGTTCTAGTTAGCTAAGCCAATTTTATCTCCATTTGCTAAGGTGGGGTGTCATCTGAGGGGCTAAGAGCAAGGCAAAATTACTGCACTGAATATTTAACGGTAGAGACCCTTACTTCAGGAGGGAACAATGTGCGGTCACTCCGAACCGGTGCTGTTAAGACGTTACTGTGAAGAACAAGGTGGCCCATCTCAACCGTCAAACTATAGTATTTGTCCTGCAAAACAGAGGAAACATAGTTCTAACCAAATAGCAAACAACACTGTTGCTTATATTAAATATAAACAAGACATCCAATGCATCACATTATGTAATATAATCTTTGTCCACTGTCCTCTCTCTCATTTACGTATGGGCGAATGAGAGGGAGGACAGTGGAATGGTGAGGATGCAAGGAGTGGAGGTGATGAAGGTGTATGAGTTTAAATACTTGGGGTCAACTGTCCAAACTAATGGGGAGTGCAGGAGAGAGGTGAAGAAGAGAGTGCAGGCAGGGTGGAGTGGGGGGAGAAGAGTGTCAGGAGTGATGTGTGAGAGAAGGGCACCAGCAAGAGTTAAAGGGAAGGTTTACAAGATGGTAGTGAGACCAGCTATGTTGTATGGTTTGGAGACAGTGGCACTGATGAAAAGACAGGAGGTGGAGCTGGAGGTGGCAGAGATGAAGATGATAAGATTTTCACTGGGAGTGATGAAGAAGGACAGGATTAGGAACGAGTATATTAGAGGGACAGCTCAGGTTGGACGGTTTGGAGACAAAGTGAGAGAGACAAGATGGAGATGGTTTGGACATGTGTGGAGGAGAGATGCTGGGTATACTGGGAGAAGGATGCTGAATATGGAGCTGCCAGGGAAGAGGAGAAGAGGAAGGCCAAAGAGGAGGTTTATGGATGTGGTGAGGGAGGACATGCAGGTGGCTGGTGTGACAGAGGAAGATGCAGAGGACAGGACGAGATGGAAACGGATGATCCGCTGTGGCGCCCCCTAACGGGAGCAGCTGGAAGTAGAAGCAGATATTCAAGTCGCATACAGGAAAGATCCACTGTACAGCACAAACAAAGATGCACCTCATTTCCTATGTAGAGGAGCAGTCCATTCTCAGAGCGGGAGTGGATGGTCTGAACCATCAGCATGGTGACCTGTGGTTTACCGACGACTACCTTGGCATACCCGGTACCTTCAAAGTAGTCAGAATCCAGTTGCTGTATATACCTATGAAAAAGGGGGATTTGCTCGTTAAAGTTTTTCAACATTACATCAGATTCAAACCAAGATAGCTTTCACACGGAAACCAATATCGGTACGAGGAGTATTTGCCATCTTTTACTTGGCCGACGTTCAATGAATGAATTTCTTTGTGAAAGAATCGGGTTAATGTGCCTTAAAAGACTCGTTAACAGGACCTTTGATGACAGACAGGTCAAAGTATCTTCCATTAGGAAAACTGCCCAGCTGGAGGGTTTCATGCTGATCACGCCCAGGGCATCATTACCTCTTGCATGGCGTCTCCAAGTTGATGTTCACTGCCTTCTGGAAATTATAAAGGCTGACAAATCTGTCGTTAAAGGAGGAGAACTCGATACAGCCCTTATACTTGGGGTAGTTGAGAGAGGGCGGTGGCTGAGGAGAAACAAAATAGAGAAACGCACTTTAGTTTGGCAAAACTTCAGAATTTGATTCCCTGTCTGTAGAGTGGTTGTTTCATTTGATCACAAAAACGTGTCTTACATTGAAGTTGTCAGGGTAGCCTCCGACGTAGAAGACCACGTCACTAGGACTGAGGTCTAAGAGGTTCTTCATCCCGTCTCCCTGCTTATTTCTTATCTTGGTTGTGTCAGGCTTACTTGATGTGTAGAGTTTGGTGAGGTCCACTTCTGCATCTTGGTAAATCCTAAATAATGACACAGGTACCACGTGAGACTACCCCCAAGCTTTCATCAAGTTCACCGCCTTCACTGGTCTTAAAAATAGTAAAGGTATACTTTTGACTCAAAGGTACAATCCACAACTGATGCACACAGAGGCTGTCCATCTCAGTTCGTTTTGGTCAGATGTCGTGAAAGTTGTTCACTTTATCAGCTGCAAATGAGAAAATCAGCCAATGCTGCACTGCCTTCACTCTCTTTTGTGTCTTTCAGTTGTCTCAATTTCTCAAACAAATGCACAACGTTGACCCGATGGTGAGATGTTTCCTGTTTCTTGTTGTCAGTAGAGCAACTGTATTGTGGTAGCGCTTTCATAGCCATGGCAGTGCATGCCGCTACGGAATGTACCTTTAATATCCGATCATTATGCTCACTAAGGTATTTTCAAAAATCACACAAGATGGCTTTTGGCTACAATACGTCTGAATTTGAAATTGAAGATAAGGATGCTACCTGTGCAGATCCACTTTGTCAAAGAAGGCTGGCTCACTCGCCGACCTGGTGATGGTGTCTGTTTTGATCTCATTCTCAATGCCGTTGAGTTTGTACACAACGTAAAGCACGTTCTTCCTTAGAGCCATGCCTATGTAGTCCGAAGAGGCCTGGGACAGACGATCAAGTTAGCTAACAACTTGCGCACATTCAGTCGTAAAATGTCAACCAAAATGATCCAACATCCGACAGCTTTGTCTTTCAAACCCCACGTGTATGTTCACTTACATCTTTATTGCCGAGGTAGAGCACAAACATGTCTCCCTGGTCTACGGCCTGTCGGCGTCTGCGGGCTCCATCTCCCCGGCCACTGTCGGGTACCGGAGGCCTCTGAAGCATCAGAGACATTGATGTGTAGGCCTTCAAATCCTCCAAATCCCTTGGTGGACGCAGCTCCACGTGACCCTCACCGGCGAACTTCATAGGGACCACAATCTGGAAAGAGAAGTGGTAAATCCAGCCCAAGAGATTTTGTATTAAACAGAGGGCGCGCCTGTAAATGTACTGGAGCTTTTACAGAATAGACAGTTAATGGCTTACAAATGGTCTTATATTTATTTAGCTGTGGGACTTTACCCTGTTGGCCGCATCTCGAGCCTGTTCAATGAGCTCCTTGATCTTCTTGATGTTCTCGGATATGTTGCTGACAGGAGAGAGGTGAGAGCTGAGGTTCTCCACCTCCGAGATCTTATCTTCCAGAGACGGGATGGTGTTCAACAGGTTCTTTACTGCGAACGGAGAACGAAGAGCGATGAAAGGTTTCGGAAAATTATTTATCGACCGTTTTGTGCGCAGACAGCTAAAATATAGAAATCTACGTGATGCACTGTGTGCTCAGCATGAATAGTAAAAATAATGTTTATACTGAGTCTAACAGAAAAGAGTGACTGAGGACATTTGTCCCAGATCCCTCACCTGACTTGTCCACGTCGTCCATAACACTGCTGAGGTTGGAGTCCAGGGGAGTGATGTTGATCTTTTCGACTTCCTTTCTGATCGCATCCAGTTTGTCCAGGGTGGTGCCAGCTGTGTCGTTGGCTCGGGATGCCTTCCTCTTAGCCTGGTCAATCATATCGCCAATGTCATCTGATTGGCGGGCGACGGACAGGAGGATGCGGGGAGGTCAAATGTAAAGAGGACACAGATGAGCTACTGCAATCACTGCACTGCAATCAACTGACAATTCAACACTCATATTATCACAGCTTTGACGTGGCATACCGCGCTTGATCTTATTCAGCTCTGCCTTGGCCTCCTGAATATCCTTCTCCAAAGCTTTCTTCTTCTTTTCAGCATTCTTCAGACGCTCCTTTTGGGTGGTGAGGTCATAACTGGCGGCTTTTAAGGGAAAATTACAGTTAGTAACTGAGCTTCGGCTGATTTTAAGATATGCGATGGAAACAAGCAGAGATGAATACCCTGAAGGTCCCGCTTTGTTTCCTCTGCATCCGACAGTAAGTTGTTTCCATTCTCTTTCAGGACTTTTGCTCTTTTTGTCAGGTCCCCCTTTTTCACACCCTAAAAGAGGCAACAACAAAAAAATGCATTCATAAAAAATCTCAGAATGGGGTGGATAATGGTAAAGGTTTATTCCAGTAAACTCTTTGAATCTTGATGACTTTTCTATCTATCCAGTAAGTGTGCATGTTTGTATCCAGGCAGCATAAGGTGTGTTGACTTACATCCAGGGCCTTGTTCGACGCATCTTTTGCTTCATTGGCTGCGGCCTCAGCAGCAGCGATTGCATCTGTGATGCCCTTGTAGGCCTCGATAGCACCCATGGCATCTCGCACGTCGGAGCGATTCCTCGATTCCTTCACAGCACTGTCAAATGGAGCAGAGAGAAAACAAACATGAGAGCCAAGGCTCAACTATCCGCCTGGAAACGCTGCACAGAGGATGAAAGCAACCAAACAAAAACATCCAAACTACTTAAACATAAAAAAGTGTATGACAAAATAAGCAGATACAGCTAAATGCCGTTGCTTAACAAAATCATCATCAAAGCACCTTAGAGGGGAAAAATACATCTATCTATCTATCTATCTATCTATCTATCTATCTATCTATCTATCTATCTATCTATCTATCTATCTATCTATCTATCTATCTATCTATCTATCTATCTATCTATCTATATATATATGTGTGTGTGTGTGTGTGTGTGTTAGCAGTCATAATACTGAGCAGCCTTCTGTCTCAGTCTCCCATCTCTGAAATGCCACCAAATGTGGAATTTGTGTCTGCCAGTGATTTCACAGCACGTGCTCTGTGAATATGAAAATGCAGCTTTAACATTCAATTTTTTTCCTACAAAGCAGCCTGTCGGCAAACCATGAAGCTACGATTTCACATTCACAAACTGTCTGTCAGTGATGTCAACAATGGACACAATTTCAGTGGAGCTTCAGAGACAAACAGGAGGCTGCTTAGTGTTATGGCTGCTAATGTATATGTCAGTGTATATTACATATATGGGTGCTGCAGCTGCCCACTGCTCCTATACAATAGGACGGGTTAAATGCAGAGAACATGTTTCATTGTAACCAAACAACTGTACAATAACAACATAAAGTGGCTTAAACATATATATATATATATATATATATATATATATATATATTATTTTTCATGAAATTGGTACAATAGACCCTTCCACTCCTAAACTACAACGAGGTTATTTCCCTATCCAAACGAAAGACCTACTCTTGGAGGTCCATGGCCAGCTTGTTGAGGTTCTTAGCATGCTCCTCAGCTCTTTCCACAAGGTCCTTCTTGCTGGCCGCCCGGGTGAGCTCATTAACCTTCTTGGTCAAGTCAGTCTTTGCACCGTCCAACTGTGCTGCCAGCTGTTCATACTCCTGCAGAAGCGAGGGACAAGCAAGTAGCTGCATGTCACACTGCACTCGGGGAAAAAAACAGCCATATCTCGTAATAGAGCATGTCAAGCACAAACACTGATCCATATCTGAGCAGAAGTTATGTGAGGACCTGGAGTTTCACAGGCACAGAATAGAAATAAGGCTGTTTTATGGTGCCATGTATGTACTGTACTGTCTGTTCTCTGTCAATCCTGAAAAAAAAACTGTTTAATATCCTGGAATCTTTTTTTTGGGGGGGGGGGATTCCCCCCCTTTTTCTCCCAATTGCACTTGGCCAATTACCCCGAGCCATCCTGGTTGCTGCTCCGCCCCCCTCTGCCGATCCGGGGAGGGCTGCAGACTACCACAAGCCTCCTCCAATACATGTGGAGTCACCAGCCGCTTTTTTTCACCTGACGGTGAGGAGTTTCGCCAGGGGGGCGTAGCGCGTGGGAGGATCATGCTATTCCCCCCACCCCCCCCCCCCCGAACAGGCACGCCGACTGACCCGAGGAGGCGCTAGTGCAGCGACCAGGACACATACCCACATCCGGCTTCCCACCCGCAGACACGAGGCCAATTGTGTCTGTAGGGACGCCCGACCAAGCCGGAGGTAACACGGGGATTCGAACCGCCGATCCCCCTATTGGTAGGCAACGGAACAGACCGCTACGCCACCCAGACGCCCTCCGATATCGTGGAAAATGAATCTCAGAAATATACACCGGTCAACAGAGAAGCATTTGCAAGGTGCAGTGTGTTGGGTGTACCATTTTACTGTCGGACAGCCTTCTCAGCAGATCTTCAGCTTTCCGCAGCTCAGCCTCTGCCATGGCCATTTGGTCCCGGACCGTGTCGCGTTCCTTCTTCAGGTTTTCAATACGTTTCTTTAATGTGCATTAAAAACAAAAAAAATCTCTATTAGAGCACAAAGAACTGGAACGGACTCTCTATAGAAATATAACATACCTCAATGAGTTGTGGAGACTTTTAAGTTGGATTTTAAAGCGTAGAAGTCGACCATTCCCTCCCTAGCCTACAACATTCTGACAAATGGTGCTCTGCTATTTCGTGCTTGTCATTACCAGTAGGTCCTCCATAGCCTGAGCGTTGAGTCCGTTCTGGGTGTTGGCTTTCTTCACCATGTCTCCAGCTTCCTTCAGGGCCTCCTCCAGGTCCTTCAGCTTGGCTTCGTAGTCCTTCAGCTTGTTTCGGATCTGCTCCGCTGCTGCCTCGTTCCTCTCATACTGCTTGCTCACATTGGCCTTGATGTACTCCAACACTTGAGAAAGCAGAGGAACAGAGGAAATTTGAAATGGGACGGGGCAGGACAGAAAAACAAACACGCGTGCTGACATCAGACTATGTTGCTCTCTCAGCTGAAAAGCAAACAAACCCTAACGTTGTCCCGCCGAACATTTTATCGACCAGCGTTATCGCCTGGGTCAGCCATTATCTCACCGCATCAGACTTCTGATACCGAAAGGTAATGTAAAACATCAACCGATGGGAAGCCAAGTGGCAGAGAACCGTACGTTTCTTGGCCTCGTCTCTTTCCTTCTCGGCAGCATTCTTCTGGGGGGTGAAGTTCCTCTCCTCCATCTCCTTCACCATGCGCTGAGCCTCGTCCAGCATCTTACGCAGGTCTTTGCCGGGCAAAATATCGCCACCGGCACTGGTGCCTATCTTTTTCAGCTGGTCCAGCAGGGCTGAGAAGACACACACACACACACACATGCAAACCCACAGGTTTTAATGGACGACTAAAACAAAGGTTTCACAATAAAGACCTATCACATGAACCCTGTGGCCCTTGATAGGAACGCTTACAAACCAACGAACCACATGACACACCCACACAATGGAAGCAAAGCAGAAAGGCCAGCAAGCAGCTGACGCCATAAGAGACAGCAGCACTGTTGTTACTAAAGCAGAGCTCATCCTGACCTTGGATTTTCTTCAGCATGTTCTGAACCTCGGAGTCCAGATCCTTGGCTCTCCGGTGAGTTTTTTCCACGTCTCCTACTGCCTTGTCAGCCACAGCTGCCCTCTTATCCGCCTGCAGGGAAAATACCCACAGCATCTCATACACTGTTTCACCACTGGGAAGACATGCCTGGTATATAAAAATGATGATGATGATAATAATTATAATAGTTCCAGCACCCTACCTTGTCTTTAAGGGAGTTGACGTCATCCTGGACAGTGAGCATGTCCTGCTCCAGCTGGCTGACCTTTGACCTCTGGCTGTTGACTGTGGCGCCGAACTTGTTGACCAGATTCTACAGAGGGAATACCAACAAAAATGCATGGTACCGTAGGGCTCGTCGTGTAAAATTCACTCGACCGCTCGAACCCTGGTTCAGAGGGCTTTAGGCGAGGCCTCGCAACTTGTTCGGGGCTACTCGCGGTTCGTCAGTGCACATTTGTGCAGTTTCAAAGGAAGCTGCTGCTTTGTGGAGATCATGAGGGTCTGCGCCACTACAAGTCACAACCCTGGCGACAGACGTCCAACGGTGCGGTCCCTAACACATGCTGACATATGAGCCCCGGGACAGAATGCACCAAGATCGCTTATCAGCAGGATTCTGCAATGTTTGCATAAGCACGCCCTTACTCGGCCATACCGCGTGCATGCGTATGTGTGTGTGCATAAAATGGACATTGAGTGAGACTACCACAGTGAATGTTAGTACATCCATGTGGTACAGTACTAGCAAAATAAAACGTGCCCTGGCTACTTGTCAACATCGAATTGGTGACCGTTAATGGCTGTCTTCATGAAATCATCAGCCTTTCTTTTTTTTTCTGGATTTTCTCCCCAATTGTACTTGGCCAATTACACCACTCTTCTGAGCCGTCCTGGTCGCTGCTCCGCCCCCTCTGCTGATCCGGGGAGGGCTGCAGACTACCGCATGCCTCCTCCCATACATGTGGAGTCGCCAGCCGCTTCTTTTCACCTGACAGTGAGGAGTTTCACTAGGGGGATGTAGCGCGTGGGAGGATCACGCTATTCCCCCCAGTTCCAGGTGCCCCAACTGACCAGAGGAGGCGCTAGTGTAGTGACCAGGACACACCCACATCCGGCTTCCCACCCGCAGACACGGCAAATTGTGTCTGTAGGGACGCCCGACCGAGCCGGAGGCAACACGGGGATTCGATCCGGCGATCCCCGTGTTGGTAGGCAACGGGATAGACCGCCACGCTACCCGGACGCCCGTCATCAGCCTTTCTTAACCCCTGTATCACCTTCAGAGCGGGAGGTCACGATGGGACCAGTATTACCTTGGTGTCTGCAATGGCCTTCTCCAGCTTCTCCAACCTTTCCTGGGCCGAGGCGCTGGCAGTGGCGTTGTTCAACTGACGTTTGATTCTTCCCAACTCGTCGTCCAGCTGCTCCAAGTCATTGAGCAAAGTCTGGGCACAGCTATCACATTCTGGAAGACAAAGAGGATCTGATCAGTAAAAACGGTCCTTCAGCCATATATGTTTTTCATTGAAACCATCACTGCCGCAGAGATTTCCTCACCCTGGCATTGCTCTTCTGTGTTGGTGTCTTTGGGCTCCAGTGTGTTCTTGCACACTGCAGATTGGGAAAGAAAGGAAGAAAGAAAGGAAGATAGAATCGTTAATATGACTGACTTAAATTTGGACAAATCGCCATTTAAAACTATTGCCCAGTGTTACGGTGTGTGTCCACACGCTAACCTCCGGTCCTGGGGTCACAGTTGTTTCCGTTGCCATTGCAGTCGCAGGGCCGACAACTGCCTCCTGGGGCCAGTGGCTCGCCGTAGAAACCTGGAGCGCACCTGAGAGGCAGGAAGACCAGTGGGGAAAATGGATTAGTGGAGAAAGAGAAATAGACCAGGGAAGTTTCAGTGGTCCTGCAGGGAATTATCCCACATAGCACTTTGTTTGCATGACCGGACGGATGGATGGATCAGTGGATGGATGACCTCACCTTCTCCGTTATCTGCCTGTACAATCACTCACCTCTCACACCTGTCTCCAGAGTAGCCCGTTCTGCACACACACTCGAACCCGCTGGAAACCTCTCTGCACCCCACTGCAAAGCTGCGGAGGAGCAGGGAGATATTATATTGCTCAAAACAAGTACTGCATTGTGTCGTTTCAGCACGTCGCTTGTTTATCGTTTTCCTTTTGTAGTTTTTTCTCTCCCCAACTGTATCCGCCCAATTACCCCACTCTTCAGAGCCGTCCTGCTCGCTGCAGACTACCACATGTCTCCTCCGGTACAGGCGGAGTCGCCAGCCGCTTCTTTCCACCTGACGGTGAGGTGTTTCGCCAGGGGGGGCGTAGCACGTGGGAGGTGCCCCGACCGACCAGAGGAGGCGCTAATGCAGCGACCAGGACACATACCCCCATCCGGCTTCCCACCCGCAGACACGGCCGATTGTGTCCGTAGGGACGCCCGGCCCAGCCGGAGGCGACACGGTTCGCTGTTTTCCTGACACACCTACCTGTTTGCTTGTGTTCGAAACGGACACGGGCACACCCGGCACGTCCTCTGAGCCGGGTTTCCGTGGTAGCCTTCCTCACAGCGGTCGCACCGGTCCCCTGCTGCGTGATGCTGACAGTTCTGCAAGCCATAAAACACGTTCATCAAACCACACTGTCTGTGCCATACAACACGCTGTGCCGAGCGGAGAGAATGAGGGGGGCCTCCGTCAGGATGCAGGGCCGGTGTGGGGCATCTTAGCCTTTAATGGGCTGCGCTACACCAAACACAGCCAGACCCTGTTTTTTCTTTGTGATGCAAAGAAAGGGAAAAGGCTTGAGGACGAAAAGAAAAAGCCAGACGTTCCCTCTCTAATCCATCAGAAAGGGTGCTCTCTGCTGCACCCTGTCTTCTGCACTAATGTGTGTCCATGTGGCTCTGCTTCTCCCGCAGCCGGGAGCCACAGTATGAACACACCCAGGCCCGGACTTAAGTGTCTTGCGTAAGAGCCGAGAGAACGCTGAGCTTTTAGACGTCTAGGGTTTCACCCCTGCCGTCCCACCACGGAGGCGGGGAGCAGAGATGGAGCGATAACGCCAGAGAGACGGATCGTCCTCAGGCAAACGGGGACCACGAAGTGCTTTCGTGTGGTTGCACAACGCAACCCTGTGGGCACTGGGGCAGGGTGGGGTGCCACCAGACCGCCCATAGAAATGCCCCCGAGCCCCGACTTCTAGACTCTGACTGAGCTGCGGCTCACGCAGGAGGCGGCAGATGAGCCGGAGTCATCACTGTTAGACGTGTGTAGCTGTGCTACACTATATTTATGGGAGTGAGTGAGTGAGTGAGTGAGTGAGTGAGTGAGTGAGTGAGTGAGGGAGGGAGTGAGTGAGGGAGTGAGTGAGTGAGGGAGTGAGTGAGTGACTGAGTGAGTGAGTGAGTGAGTGAGTGAGTGAGTGAGTGAGTGAGTGAGGGAGGGAGTGAGTGAGGGAGTGAGTGAGGGAGTGAGTGAGTGACTGAGTGAGGGAGTGAGTGAGTGAGGGAGTGAGTGAGTGACTGAGGGAGTGAGTGAGGGAGTGAGTGACTGAGTGAGTGAGTGAGTGAGTGACTGAGTGACTGAGTGAGTGAGTGAGTGAGTGAGTGAGTGACTGAGTGAGTGACTGAGTGAGTGACTGAGTGAGTGACTGAGTGAGTGAGTGAGGGAGTGAGTGACTGAGTGAGTGACTGAGTGAGTGAGTGAGTGAGTGAGTGAGTGAGGGAGTGAGGGAGTGAGTGAGTGAAGCTGTGCTACACTATATTTGAGTGAGTGAGTGAGTGAGTGAGTGAGTGAGTGAGTGAGTGAGTGAGTGAGTGAGTGAGTGAGTGAGTTCCTTACCAGACATCTCCCGGTCCTCTCATCACACTCGGTAGCCAGGCCATTACAGTCGCAGGGCACACAACGGCCAAAGTAAGGCCCACTGCCGTCTCTGTAGTAGCCTGGAGCACATTTCTGGAAAAACATTAAAAACAAAACGTCACCCTCTTCCCAAACTTTGTTCGCTTAAAATCCATAATCCATAATTGACAAAATGAACAAAAAACCCAGGGCAATGAGTACGACAGGAACACGGGGCGGGGGCGGGGGGGGTAGAATGACCACATCCCAGTCAGAATATGTACTAATGTGCATCCCAAAACACTAGTGACAACTGTTCAAGACCTGGAAACCAAACAGACCTGATCTTCGCCTGATCACCGCAGTGCTTTTAGAGATGAAGGCGACCATCTAAAACAAGACCGTTACGATCTAGGGTCCCCAACAAGACGCGAAAGGGGCATTTTATCAAGCGTGCAACTACACAACAGTAAACTTGGCGATGAACTTGCCCCTGTATGTGTTGCTGGCATGCTTAGCAACACAGTCTACACACACCCGTTGTCCTCACCGCTACACGGAGCTGCACAACCCGTGGCTGCTCTACACCCCCACGTGAGCTCATCTTTACACCTACACGACACACGGCATCCGACGTCCGTACTTCACCTGGATCTGAGAGCCGGCGTCACTGTCGTCAGATGAAGGAAGCTGAACCATCTGCTCTCCGCCATTCAGGGGAGGGTAGCCAACACTCTGTGTACCCGGGTCGTTTACTGACGGGTACTGTACACGCTGAGTTCCCGGGTCGTCCGCTGAAGGGTACTGTACACGCTGAGTTCCCGGGTCGTTTACTGATGGGTACTGTACACGCTGAGTTCCCGGGTCGTTTACTGATGGGTACTGTACACGCTGAGTTCCTGGGTCGTTTACTGAAGGGTACTGTACACGCTGAGTTCCTGGGTCGTTTACTGATGGGTACTGTACACGCTGAGTTCCTGGGTCATCAGCTGATGGGTACTGTACACGCTGAGTTCCCGGGTCGTTTACTGATGGGTACTGTACACGCTGAGTTCCCGGGTCGTCCGCTGAAGGGTACTGGATCCTCTGGGTCCATGGGTCATGTTCTCTGGTGTAGCGGGGTCTCTGCCCCCTCCGGTGGGGCCGGGGGCCGGCAGAGCACAGCCCGAGCACAGTCATCCATAGCAGGATCCGTAGTAAAGCCCGTCTCTGTCGCAGCCTATCCATGCAAGTATCTGGCATTCCTGACGTGTAGTCTGGGTGAAATAACTCCCCACTCTGCCCTGCCTCGGCCTCTTAAACGCAACCTCGCGTACACACACGCCGCAAGGACACGCCCCGCCACCACTCATCCACCTGAGTCAGCTCTGCAGAGCAGTGTGTGGGCACGCAGACGCACACACCGAATGAGCACCAACGCCTCCTTTCCATTAACACACACACACACTTAAAAAAGAAAGCCCACATTTACACAAACACAAGCCCAAACCGCGCAGCACCTTCATGCATGTGCACATCTACACGTTCTCTCAGCACACATTCTCTCAGCACACATTCTCTCAGCACGCAGGCCAACATTCAATGGTGGAGACAAATGTGAAGTGTTCTGAATGGGAAGGAGAGCGACCATAATACAGAATTGTATGTGTGGAGTAATCATATGCTTCATGTAACCAGGGTACAGCAAGACCTCTGCTTCCAGGAGGGTGTAAAACACTCTCTGCCTGTCTGTGTGTGTATGCAGGTTTGTGTGTGTATGCAGGTTTGTGTGTGTATGCAGGTTTGTGTGTGTATGCAGGTTTGTGTGTGTGTGCAGGTTTGTGTGTGTGCAGGTTTGTGTGTCTATGCAGGTTTGTGTGTGTGCAGGTTTGTGTGTGTGCAGGTTTGTGTGTGTGTGCACGTTTGTGTGTGTGTGCAGGTTTGTGTGTGTGTGCAGGTTTGTGTGTGCGTGCATGTTTGTGTGCGTGCACGTTTGTGGTTTGCAGGTTTGTGTGTGTGTGCAGGTTTGTGTGTGCGTGCACGTTTGTGTGCGTGCAGGTTTGTGGTTTGCAGGTTGCATTAGTGAACACGCTGGCTCCCGTGACTACGAGGCAAGTCAGACGTCTCCAGACAGCAAAGGCATCAAACTCACACCTGAATCATGCTATTCAAACAAAAATACATAGACAACTGGGTGTGTCCGCAACAACACTCACCCCCCCCCCCAACACACACACACTCACACACACTTGGACTGTTGAGCAACACTGTGTTGCTAGTTGCCCCACCCCACTATGTGTCAAGGCACCGCTCCTTGGCTTTACCCCTCAGGGTATGCGTTATACGTCTCATCTGAACACACCCAGACAGAAGGGGGCCCATGTACACAAAGTCAGTAGCAGTTTAGAGCTTCAAGCGTAACCGCACAATGCAGAAGTGCACCAACGGTACCAAAACCAGTCACAAAAACTATGTGCCCTTCAAGCCGCGGCCTTTAACAGTGGACACTGAGCCCCGGGGGCCACGGTGAAAACCTTTACAGCCCCCTCTCTGCTGACAGAACGTGGGTCGTGTGGGGTCACATCTACAAAGCCAGCCATGCACTGCAACCCTTCCCAGGACAGAAGAATTCCCGAAAAGCCTTCGCTCGGCCGAACCCTCGTAAATGTTTGCATTACCTTTCTCCGGGCTAGTTGCCATGCCACCAGCGATAAAAGCGGGGTAATCACTAATATTATGTCTGCGTGATTGTACATCATGTCCTACCCTGGGGCTACATAGTTGGGCTGAGCGGCTGTCAGCCGGGTATTTTCCAGTACATTCCAGCTCATGGCTCCTTAGCTGATGAATTTTTCCCTTGTGAGTGACCTCACCTCGGGTGTGGCTCCGTGTTTGGGCGTGTCACGGTAGGGTCCTCCCCCCCACCCCCCCACGAGAAACACGAGGAGGCGTTCCAGCGGCTCCACAATGACAAGATGCCGTTCGCCTTTCTCCGCCCTACCTGTCGTCTCCTCCAACTCCAACGTGTGTGGGAAACAAATTCTGATTCGTACCCTCTTCCCTTCCCCTCCCTCATCCCCTTTTCCCCTCTTCTTCTACCTCCCTGACTCCCCCCCCCCCTTCACAGGTGCCTTATTTCACCAAGTCCACGTGGATTTACCAACGACGCTTCATATCCGAGAATCAGAGACCTTTGAGTGAGACTTGTTTGGCGGGGAGTTGGATAAGGTGTGTGTGTGTGTGTGTGTGTGTGTGTGTGTGTGTGTGTGTGTGTGTGTGTGTGTTATTTTAATGGCCTTGACCCTCTCACCTGGCAGGAGTGTCCGGAGTACTGCGGCGGGCAGTCGCACTCCTCCACCTGGTGGGCAGGGCCTCCCGCTCCTGAGTCAGTGGCCTCCTCCAGGCCCACCTCCCCGAGACTGAGACGCTGGCTCTGAGTGAAATGCAAGGCCTGGATCCTCAGGCCGCCCAAGCCAGCCAGAACCATCATCAGCTCCTCTCTGGACACCGGCCTGTTTGTAACGGCATGGCGCCAGTTTCCCTGCCCAGACAATGGAGGCTTTAGAGGGGGATTTTACAGGGACTAATGGGTAATCTTTCTTCTTTTTTTTAATTTTGATGGGGACGGGTGTGTGTGTGTGTGTGTGAGAGAGAGAAATCAAAAAATGAACATGGCACAAGTTTTAGCGTGCAGGAAATTGAGATGAATGAACATGTTGGACGTTAGACGATAAAATAAACGAGTTTTCTTCTGAGGACCTGTACAGTTTCAGGATTTCCCGAGGGAGTGTTCGCCTCAGCGGGGATCAGATAGCGATTATTTATGTGCTTTACCTCAACAAGTTGGACTCTGCCGTGATATAATCTGTCTGGCGAGGGAGGTTGCGGTGCAAGATGGACCAGAGTCATTCCCCGACCCTGGTGGGTAGACGAGAATAGAGAAATAACGGAGTTAAGGAAAAGATGAATTCAGAAAATGTCTGTCTGAGCGACACGGTGAGCGCCGACGGGCGGTGCTGTTGGATTTACATACACTCAGCAGGACATCAGGTCTTTTGCTCAGCAGCGTCATTCCCTCACTGGGAATGCCAAAGGATTTGGACTGGTAGGTAAGAAAGCCACCGTAGGACGGCACCTGAGAAACACAGAGAGTGCAAACACCTGAGACACATGTAGCTCAATACAGGGCGGCAGAAGCTACTGGAATGTCATACATCCAGCTACTGACTCTGTCTCCCAGGTAGGAAGGTGGCGCCACCCAGTGGAGGATGTGAACCGTAGCAGGGAGTTCCTGGATGTCAGCCACCACTGTGTTACTGGCTGGGTTCAGCACAGACGGGACCTCCTCCTGATCAAGCCTCTCCAAACGCCAGCCATGCATCTCTACAAACTGACAACACGGAAAACACACCAGGTGGGGGCGATATTGAGTTATTTAGTGACAACTGGTGCACTATGGTGCATTATAAAGATGGATAACCGTTCACGTTCAAGACAAGATAGTTGCATACCTGCAACAGTGATTGTTTGGTAAGATAACAGTAGGGCCATTCGCCTTCGCAGCTTTTGATAGATATGCATTTATAGCAGCACGTCGCTGCCGTCACCCGAGCAGTGCAGGCATCCAATTTCCAACAACATTAATGGACGTGCAGCAGCATAAAAGCACGCATGCACACACACACACACATACACACACCTTCCCCCTGCGTTTGCTAGAGCTCTGACACCGGTCGCTAGCTCCGAAGCAGAAGCAGCTGGTGCAGCCGTTAGGGTCCGAGGGGTCAAAATGGAAGGAGCCGTCCCGGCAGGCATCGCACCGGGCACCCGCAACATTTCTCTGCAAAGGCGGCAGCAACACCAGAGAGGTCAACAAGGTGACAAGGTGGTTGGAACCGAGGGAAAGAGTCTGTAAAAAAAAAAAAATTAGGGCAAACTTCCCCCACCTTGCAGAGACACGTCCCCGTATCTGGGTGGCAAACGTCGGGCGTGACCCCATCTAGGGTACAGTCACAGGGCACACAAGAAGGGAAGCCATGATAACCTGCAGCGCAGCGGTCGCACTGCCGACCACCGATCCTGGGTTTGCAACTGTGCAAGCATACAAAGACGTGTTATCTCTGGAGGAAAAAACAGCAATATCTGGCTCAGAAGTTTGGAGGGCACATTTACAAGACACTGAAAGACCGGAGTCCGCCTGTGTACTGTATCAGATCTGTGCAGCACTTTAATTCAGCGATTACAGTTTCTGTTTTTTATTATTATTAATTTATTTCTAGTTTTTTTCCCCTTATCCCACCCGATTAACCCAGTGGCATACGGCCGGAACTCTTGTGGAATAACTCCCCTGGCTCACGTTTCCACAGGAAGGAGATAGGCGTAACACCAGCTTCCTTCAAACTCGTGTCGGCTGCTCTCGCTATTTTACACGCTGAAGCCTCCTCGCATGGATTGCATCACCTTCAGGCCGCGAAGGAGGCGTAGGGAGAACGCTTTCAGTTGCTTGGCTGCAGGCGCCCGGGTGGGCCAGAGGGGTCGCTGGAGAACGACGAGTCCCTGAACACTACACCGATCTACACCCACTATCCCTCGGGTAAGGGTGGCCTAATGAAGGCCTCACCCCGTGGACGCTCCGGCCGTGACCGGTTACGGCGAGTCTGGGATACGAACCTCCCAGCCACGTGACGAGCGGACTGCAGGAACGGCGGGTTATTCCGCTCGGCCACCAGGGCGGCCGCACGGTTACCGTTTCTTCCATCTAGATGGTTGGAACAGAGGGGATTCTATCACAGATGGGTCTCTACTTACCTGCACTGTCCTGTGATCCGGTCACAGTCGGGTCCGGCGTTTGCTTTGACGCCATTGGGAGAGCAGTCACAGCCCTCGCAGCCCAGCAACGGGTGGTAGCTGAAAGTCTGACTCTCACACGCGTCACAGCTCGGCTTGACCGTCTGGGGGGGGCAGATGCACCTGCCCGTCACCTCATCGCAGAGTCGCCGACCACACTCGCACGCTACCGAAGGGGGGGGAAAGAGGTTTCTTTCAGGTCATCACACACTCTACTATCAACTTCATACTCGGCGGGAAAGGAGAGTGGGTGTGATGGCTAAAGATGTGCAAGTATGACTGGCAATGCTTTACACTGGGAGCATGTCACAAGTGTTGGCTAATAGGTAGTAAGGCCCTTATGAGTCCTTAAAAATTCTTATTAACATTATTGGGTTTTGTTTTCTCCCCAATTGTATCCAGCCAATTACCCCACTCTTCCAAGCCGTCCCGGTCTCTGCTCCACCCCCTCTGCCGATCCAGGGAGGGCTGCAGACTACCACATGCCTCCTCCGATACATGTGGAGTCGCCAGCCGCTTCGTTTCACCTGACAGTGAGGAGTTTCACCAGGGGGACGTAGCGCGTGGGAGGATCACGCTATTCCCCCCAAACAGGTGCCCCAATGGACCAGAGGAGGCGCTAGTGCAGCGACCAGGACACATACCCACATCCGGCTTCCCATCCGCAGACACGGCCAATTGTTTCAGTAGGGACGCCCGACCAAGCCGGGGGTAACACGGGGATTCGAACCGGCGTTCCCCATGTTGGTAGGCAACGGAATAGACCGCTATGCTACCCGGATGCCCACATTATTATGTTTTAATAAGAATATACAAGTGTCAGGGCGTCCGGGTAGCATAGCGGTCTATTCCGTTGCCTACCAACAGGGGGATTGTTGGTTCGAATCCCCGTGTTACCTCCAGCTTGGTCGGGCGTCCCTACAGACACAATTGGCCGTGTCTGCGAGTGGGACGCCAGATGTGAGTATGTGTCCTGGTCGCTGCACTAGCGCCTCCTCTGGTCGGTCGAGGCACCTGTTGGCGGGGGGCTGGGGGGAATAGCGTGATCCTCCCACATGCTACTTCCCCCTGGTGAAACTCCTCACTGTCAGGTGAGAAGAAGCGGCTGGTGACTCCACGTGTGTTGGAGGAGGCATGTGGTAGTCTGCAGCCCTCCCCGGATCGGCAGAGGGGGTGGAGCAGAGACCGGACCGGCACGGCTCGAAAGAGTGGGGTAATTGGCCGGATACAACTGGGGATAAAAAGGGTGAAAATTCCACACAAAAAAAATAATATACATAATAGCATCAATAAACACGTTTTGGCCACTAGGGGGCACTTGAGAACTATGCAAAACCTACACACTTGTCTTAGGTTGTAAATCCAATGTGCATAAAACTGTGCACTTAGCATATAAGGACCTTCATGATTAAAATTTATTAAAAGAATGATGACAGTCCACAAAATGCAAAAGTTAGGGCTTATAAGGGCGTTACTACCGATTAACAAACACTTGTTACATGCACTTAATGTAAAGCACTACCATATGCATACTTGTATACATAATTGTGTGACTATGTGATGAGTGCACGTGTCCATATGTGTGTGTGTGTGTGTGCATGTGTGCGCAGGCGCAGGAAACATGCATCCCAGGAACTCAGGATAACTCGGGACGTTTGCTCACGTCTGCAGTAAGGGAAGCCATAGTATCCCGTGGCACACCGTGTGCACTGTCGACCGATGACATGCGGCCTGCAGAGACACTGTCCTCCTACTGGATCACAGGCGGTCCCCGTCGAGCCAGACTCGTCACAGTCACAAGGCAGGGCTCCGTCGTTGTAGGCTGCTACGAGAGAGCGGGCGGAGTCTCCGCACAATGGTGACGCTGTTCTTTGGCTGAAGGGACAGGAAAACATGGCGGCTAATTGATATACAGTCAACGTTTTGTTTTTTTGTTTTTTTTGCTCAATTACAGCTAGGGGGCACTATTTACACACAAAAAAGAACATCCACAGCACAAAGTACATGGTTCACTGTGAGGTTAGCTGTCGGCATGTGGAAAATCAAATGCTATTCAGAGATCATTCCAAATCATAATAAATACAATTTCAAAGACTACGTAATAGTGTTGTAGCGAATTCAGGGGGCAGCCGGGAACTACGAACCCGGGTCGCCCGCACCACGGGGGAGTACGTTAACCAGTCACCTAATGAGTCCGACCTGTTTACCAAGGGCTAGCAAGTCTACTCATTAATGGTCGTTACACTATTATTCATATTGTAACTGTATAAATACCATTCAAGTTTAGCTCTCAGAGTCCACTGATGAAGAAGAAGGGCATGGATGTGTCAAAGACCTGATAATGATACAGCATGTGCAGAGTCTGTAGATGAATTGAACAGCAGTGTGCTGGAGGAGGCTTTAAAGGCAACTTACATCTCTGTTATAACCTATTGGGGAACAGATGTCTCAGGAAAAGACAATGTTATTGTATATTGTAATAATAATAATAATAATGGATTACATTTATATAGCGCTTTATCTAGACACCCAAAGTGCTTAGTAGGCACTTATCTGGTGGAACAGCTGTGACCTGTCTAGTAGGGTTGGCCAAGCTTGATCACAGTCATGCAGAAGGAACCCTAACTACTATCAAGTCACTGCTTGAAAACGGCGATCCACCCAATCCAAACTGGTGGGTACACAAGATGAGGGCCTTTGGAGCAGATGGTGCAAGTGTTAACATGGGTGCAAGAGAGGAAATAGGGGCGCGTTTCAGAGGTGATATAGGTGAACATGTCCTGTCCTTCCACTGCCCTGTCCTCATCGTCTGGAACTGGCAATGCTAAGCACTCAAAGGTCAGTGCCAATGACTGAGAAAGTCTATGACCTTTTGCAGCTTCTGTGGAAAACATGTCACTTCAGTCCTAAAAGCAAGCCAGAACTGGAGGGAAAAGGTGCAGAACTGGGCTGTACAGTACAAAACCCTTTGGCTGTTAAAACTTTGTGCTGGCTGCCACACATTATCGGGCATTCTCAGTTTTCCTTCAGTCAAATCATGCACCAGGGCAGGGGCAATGGCAGGGGCAAATGTTGATGTGCACATTTATTTTCTACATTTTCACTTTTAAAATTGTTATATGTTTGTAGTGTCATTTTATGTAAAGCCCATTGTGTTGCCCGTGCATGAAATGTGCCATATAAAGAAGAAGAAATCCATGCAGGAAGGAGCTGCACGTCATGAAGTGGAACTCCACTGTGCCGCAGAGAAAAAGTGACAGCACAAGGAGAGAGAGAAAAAGGCTCAACCACCACCACTTTCCCCTGTCCACACCGTACCAACGCACCACAGTATGTGGACCAGCCTCGACAGCCATCTGAAGACCCACAAGTAGACAACCCAACCGAGAGGACAGTCATACTCGCTTCAAGTGACCGCCAATGATGATGGTGACGGTGATGGTGACGATATATGCCGAGGTCTTGATTGGTACAGCCGTGTGCGGACTACGACTAAGACGCCAAAGGGGGAAGTGAGCCAGAGTGCTCGTTAAACTGCGACGGTGGGGATTTAGAACCGCGCTCCCGTCAATCCACCCGGCGAATGTCCACTCTCTGGCCAACAAGACGGACACTTTTCCAGATCTGCAGCCCTATGTCTCACTGAGAGGCTTAGTGAGCACATCACGGACACTTCATCTGCCGCAGTCATCCAACTCCTCCAGGCAGACCGCGATACGGAGCTATTGGGAAAAAAGCAGTTGGTGTACGGATGTCACAGTGCTGAAGAAATGATGCAGCCCTCACTTAAAGGCCTTTTTCATTGACCATTACACTCACCACAGGAATTTTCATCATCTGGTTGGTGTCTATATCCACCCCAGGCCTGTGTTTAAGAGGTGTTTAAACACCTGGCTGATCAAATTATAAACATGGAGACCAAATATCCAGACTCCCTTCTCATTATCCTTGGGAATTTTAACAGAGCAAACCTCAGCCACGAACTGCCAAAACATGGACAGCATGTTAAATGGCCCACCAGAGACAAAGACACTGGATCATTGCTACACAATATTAAAGGACGCCTATCGCTCTGTCCCCTGTGCAGCCCTGGGCCTCTCTGATCACTGTCTCATTCATCTCATCCCAACCTACAGACAGACACTACAATCATCAAAGCCTGTGGTTAAAACTGAGGAAATGGACCAATGAGTCAAAAAATGGAGCTCCAGGACTGCGACCATCTCAGTATCAAAAGAAAAAAGTCCTTCTGATATATGGACACACCTGTCCCCTGTGCTAGATCATGTGAAACCCCACCATCCATCAGGAATTTTGGTTAATTTTTTTTTGTGATGCAACCAATACCGGAAAAGGTCACAGAAAAGGTGCTCCAAAATGGAGTGGGTGGGGTTTTAAAATGAACCGCAGACAGATTGGTCAGTGAAGGAAAAGACGTGTGACTGTCTACTGAACGCCCGGACGTCTATACAGCTATTCTACATTGACGAGGAAGCTGTGGACAAAGCTGCACAGAAGATGTCAAAACAACTCCCGGTGGTTCTTTTGACAAGACGCCTCCATCAGATGATCACTCTCACACCAGGGATGGTCATCTACAGAGAGGTCTTGCTTCTACTGACTTTCATTCCTCCACCTCTCCCGTGCATCTCTCCAGACTTTAATCTACTCCCTACTCTCACTACAGATCACAATGTCATCCGCAAATGTTACAGCCCACAGAGACTCCTGCCTGATCTCGTCCGTCAACCTGTCCACCACCAGTGCAAACAAGAAAGGGCTCAGAGCCGATCCTTGATGTAATCCCACCTCCACCTTGAACCCATTTGTAATTCCAATCGCACACCTCACCATTGTCACACTTCCCTCAGACATATCCTGCACCACTCCTACATACTTCTTTGCCGCTCCCGACTTCCTCATACAATACCACACCTCCTCTCTCGGCACCCTGTCATGTGCTTTCTCTAAATCTACAAAGACACAATGCAGCTCCTTCTGGCCTTCTCTATACTTCTCCATCAACATTCTCAAAGCAAACATCACATCTGTGGTGCTCTTTCCTGGCATGAAACCATACTGCTGCTCGCTGATCATCACCTCTCCTCCTCTTAACCTAGCTTCTATTACTCTTTCCCAAATCTTCATGCTGTGGCTGATCAACTTTATACCTCTGTAGTTGCTACAGTTCTGCACATCACCCTTGTTCTTGAAAATCGGTACCAGTATGCTTCTTCTCCACTCCTCAGGCATCCTCTCACTTTCCAGGATTGTGTTAAACAATCTAGTTAAAAACCCCCACTGCCATCTCTCCTAAACATCTCCATGCCTCCACAGGTATGTCATCAGGACCAACTGCCTTTCCACTCTTCATCCTCTTCATAGCTGCCCTCACTTCCTCCTTTCTAATCCACTGGACTTCCTGAATCACTATCCCTACATCATCCATCCTTCTCTCTCTCTCTCATTTTCTTCATTCATCAGCCCCTCAAAGTACTCCTTCCACCTTCTCAGCACACTCTCCTCGCTTGTCAGCACATTTCCATCTCTATCCTTGCTCGCCCTAACTTGCTGCACATCCTTCCCAGCTCGGTCCCTCTGTCTAGCCAATCGGTACAAGTCCCTTTCTCCTTCTTTAGTGTCTAATCTGTCATACAACTCACCATACGCCTTTTCCTTTGCCTTTGCCACTTCTCTCTTCACTTTACGCTGCGTCTCCTTGTACTCCTGTCTACTTTCTTCATCTCTCTGACTATCCCTCTTCTTCTTTGCCAACCTCTCCTGTATACTTTGCTGTACTTCCCCATTCCATCACCAAGTCCCCTTGTCTTCCTTCCTCTGTCCTGATGACACACCAAGTACCTTCCTAGCTGTCTCCCTCACTATTTCTGCAGTGGTTTTCCAGCCATCCGGCAACTCTTCACTACCACCCAGTGCCTGTCTAACTCCTGCCTAAACTCCACACAACAGTCTTCCTTCTTCAACTTCCACCATTTGATCCTTGGCTCTGCCTTCACTCTCTTCCTCTTCTTGGTCTCCAAAGTCATCCTACAGACCACCATCCGATGCTGCCTAGCTAGGTTCTCCCCTGTCACCACCTTGCAGTCTCCAATCCCTTTCAGATCGCACCCTCTGCATAAGATAGAGTCCACCTGTGTGCACTTTCCTCCACTCTTATATGTCACCCTGTGTTCCTCCCTCTTCTTGAAATATGTATTCACCACAGCCATTTCCTTTTAGCAAAAAAAAAAAAAAAAATCAACCCAGCCACTGAGGATGCACAAGCCAGTGCATTCTGAGTGCCAGTCCCAAGCCTGGGGGTAGGGTTGCGTCAGGAAGGGCATCTGGTGTCAACCTTTGTCAAACAAATATGTGGATCATAGATCAGATTTTTTGACTATACATATTTGACCCACTCTGTCTATAACAGAGTTAACCAATTTTTCTGTTAGGACATTGATTTTCAGAATAAATATCTTAAATCTTATACGTTTACGATCAGGAAAATACTGAAAATGTTGAATTTAAAGTGTGTTCTAGGCGGATAAAAACAAGTTGGTAACACTTTAGTATGGGGAACGTAGTCACCATTAATTAGGTGCTTATTAGCGTGCAAATTAGCAACATATTGGCTCTTAATTGGTCATTATGACGTACTCATTAATGCCTTATTCTGCATGGCCTTATTATACAACCGGTAAGCCATTAACTATGAGTTTTCCCTCTATAACCTCAGAAGTATTGCTTATTAGTAGTACCATCTCAATATGCTTTGCTTGGTATGGCCTTTATAAGGTGGTAGTACCACAAGAAGAGTTATTCTCCCTTACTAACACTTAATGAATATGCTCTGTTCTTACATAACAACACACAACACTACAAGTGTTCATAGTGTTAAATTACTCTAAATGAAGCTTTTGTTACTTAGAATATGTTCCCCATACTAAAGTGACATCTTGATCATTACTAATTCACTAGTCATTAAGTTTTTTTATCTTCCCCATACTAAAGTGTTACCAAAAAGTTTAATAGGAAAAAATCGTTCCTATTTTCTTTTCTTTCCACACTTGAAGAGCATCCGCAGTTCTGGAATGGGCCTCACACTCACTCAATATGGAAGCTCTCTCCTCTGCAACGCTGGATGAACTCTGCAGATTTATCCAGCGGCTTGTCTTTCAGCAGGTCTGGGGAGTAACTGCTATCACGGACCACCAGGATGTAATCCTGAAGCAGGGCAAATCAAAACAAATAATAACATACGTAGGTGAGATGTGAGGCGTTACAACAGATTAAAAATTAACAAACATACAGCAAGATTCAGTGTTTCAGCTGGACCGTTCCCTGGAGTTTTTCTTCCCGGCGTTATCTGAAGGGGGAATGCAGATAGACAACAAAACAAAAGCTAATCTTAACGTTGCCCCGCTTTGCAGATGTTGAGATTCTGAAGCACAGACAAGGTGGCCAGGTAAGAAACAGGCTCCTCATTCTGCTGTTGCTGCTGCTGTTGTTGTTGGGGATGTGGCTCAGCATTGGGAGGAGAAATCCATACAGCTCACCTGAGCAACTCTACTACAGCGTACTGAGATTGTCACTTTAAATTAAGATATTGAAATTACCCCACTCTTCCGAGCCGTCCCGGTCTCTGCTCCACCCCCTCTGCTGATCCGGGGAGGGCTGCAGACTACCACATGCCTCCTCCCATACATGTGGAGTCACCAGCCACTTCTTTTCACCTGACAGTGAGGAGTTTCACCAGGGGGACGTAGCGCGTGGGAGGAGCATGCTATTCCCCCCAGAACAGGCACCCGACTGACCAGAGGAGGCGCTAGTGCAGCGACCAGGACACATACCCACATCCGGCTTCCCACCTGCAGACACGGCCAACTGTGTCTGCAGGGACGCCCGACCAAGCCGGAGGCCCCACGGGGATTCGAACCGGCGATCCCCATGTTGGTAGGCAACGGAATAGACCGCCACGCCACCCGGACCCTCTAAGAACACCTTCCACACACAAATCCCTCTGGAAGATGACCGTCTATTTGTCTGCTCCAACACCCACTTCTCCACACAGCCCCGAAACCATGTTAGAAAGGAGTACCTGGCCCCGGACAGGCCTGTTTACCCTCCACAAGAGACATTTCTGGTGCACAAATTTGAACCCGCCAACATTTCTGTTCCAAACACAAAAAGGGATTTTTTCCCCCTTTAAAGTGGATACCGAACACTGGCCCCCGAAAGAGTTTGGCCCTTAAGGCAGAAGTGTGGGGGGGGAGGGGGGGTTCATTTATCGCATTGATTCTTCCCACATCTCTCGAACTCGTGTTACTTGAGAGGGGGGGCGGCAGATGGGGGGCGGCGTAGTGTCTTGTCCTGTAAACCACTGACCAGGGTAAGGGTCTTTCTGGGCGGGACCTTGACGGCGATGCTGGGCTCTTGCCAGGAATGCCGGTCAAAGTCGAGGGCGATGCGCTCATCTGCGATCACCACCTCCCTGCAGCCGGACACACCGGGGCAGAAGGACGCGTTCATCAAACCTGTGAGAGGCAAAGAGTGAAGGGAGGGAGTAAGCATTAAAGAGGGGTAAAAGAACGGGGGGAAGACATGCCCAACGTGCCACGCAACAATCCCACCACCACCACCACCACCACCACCTCCATTAAAGCCGTAACGGGAAATGTGTCTGAGGCCTTTGATCATTTTGTCAGGAGCCAGGGGGCCTTAATCTGTTCTTAGGAGGGAATCGCCCTCTTGCTGAGAAGGGTACAATTATCCCCACATCACGCACTCATAACAGCCCCCTCCCCCCATCCACCGCCAGAATAAACAGGCACATTTCCAACAGCAGCGGATAATCTCTTCCATTTTCCCCGGGTTCGATACGAATGAGCCCGCCGCCCCTTCTCTCTCCCGCCACCAGACTCACCGTCCCATGTGCGCCCTGCCTCCACTCGGACCTCCACGGGGACGGAGATGTGTTCAGGCTGGCGATAATGAACCACCACTACATACCTGCCCGGGAGGGGCACCTTGGGACTGAAACGGATCTCCGTCTGAAAGATGGTGGGGTGGGGTGGGGTGGGGTGGGGGTGGGGCGGGGGAGGAAACTTAACACGAGCCTGCAACACGGGCTGGGACGGTCAGACGCAGGCAAGAGAGGGGTTATTGAACATTTCAGCGTCCCAGCCTGTGAAAACACTCAGAGGGGGGAGAAACTCATCAAGGCTTCTGACCACAGTGCTTATATGAAGGTGCTGCTGGGAAAAACATGTTCTCCCACAACACAAAGTGGTCTTGTTTCAGGACAACGGGACTTGACAGTTACTTTAACAATCTCAAATCAGGGGTGGTGGTCTATTCCTTTGCCTACCAACACGGGGATCGCCGGTTCGAATCCCCGTGTTGCCTCCGGCTTGGTCGGGCGTCCCTACAGACACAATTGGCCGTGTCTGCAGGTGGGAAGCCGGATGTGGGTATGTGTCCTGGTTGCTGCACTAGCGCCTCCTCTGGTCAGTCAAGGCGCCTGTTCAGGGAGGAGGGGGAACTGGGGGGAATAGCGTGATCCTCCCACGCGCTACGTCCCCCTGGTGAAACTCCTCACTGTCAGGCGAGAAGAAGCGGCTGGCGACTCCACATGTATCGGAGGAGGCATGTGGTAGTCTGCAGCCCTCCCCGGTCAGCAGAGGGGGGTGGAGCAGAGACCAGGACAGCTCGGAGGACTGGGGTAAATGAGCAAGTACACTTGGGGAGAAAAAGGGGGGGGGGGGATAAAAAAAAATCTCAAATCAAGTTTCTTGTTTCAATATTTCTTTTCCTTTTTTGGGGGGACTCCCCCTCCCCCTTTCCCCCCCCCAATTTTCCCAACCAATTACTCCACTCTTCCACGCCGGTCGCTGCTGCGCCCCCTCTGCCGATCCGGGGAGGGCTGCAGACTACCGTCCGATACGTGTAGTCAGTCACCAGCCACTTCTTTTCACCCGACAGTGAGGCGTTTCGCCAGGGGGGCGTAGCGCATGGGAGGATCCCGCTATTCTCCCCAGTTCCCCCTCCCCCCCGAACAGGCGCACCGAACGACCACAGGGGGCGCTAGTGCAGCGACCAGGACACATGCCCACATCCGGCTTCCCACCCGCAGATACAGCCAGCTGTGTCTGTAGGGATGCCCGACCAAGCCAGAGGTAACACAGGGATTCGAACCGGCGATCCCCATGTTGGTAGGCAACGGAATAGTCCGCCACACCACCCGGATGCCCCAGCATTTCTTTTCCTGTTTAGTGAGCCTTCCTTATAACAAGTCTTCTACTCACGAAACAAGGGCACTTTTTCCAAACACTAATAATAGTGGGGTAAGAACATTTCACTGGCTAAAAACACTTGATCAGCTTGTCTCTTTGCAGTGTAGTAAGGTCAACACGGGAGTGGCTCACATACAAAAACAGAAACAAAACAGAAGCTGAACGGACAGGTCAGGACGGGGTCGGACAGCGAGAGAGCGATACCTGGGGATATTTAAGCAGCACCCCTTCACCCTGGGGCTCCCCGAGATGGAGCGCCCCCGACTGCCGCCTACGTCTCCATGCGTCGCCCTCTGTCTGCCGGGGGTTGAAGCCCGGCGAGGAGGATAGGCGTCCGTCACGGGCCGCGTCCAATACCCACGCCGTGCTGGGCCGGCCGAGCTGGCTCGGAACGCAGTACTGGCTGGAAACATGAAAGGACAAGAAACTGTTATCTTAAATCCCCTGCGATGGCGTTTGAAGTGTTTGCCAAGCAGCCCTACGGTGGAACAATGTGACTTGTTAGGAGCGGCGTCAGCGGCCAGCCAGAGGTCGCGACCTATGAAACGGCATTAATCTCCCATAATCCTCTTTTGAATCTTGACATCCTCTGGCTATCACATTATGTTTCTTCAATGTACAGGAATCCCCACATCACACACTGACACACAGTCACACGTCTTGTGAAACTTGGGTTTTAGTGGCTATAATGCTCTGATCCCACTGGCGAGTCCGGCTTCCTTCAGGCTTAATCCCTGAGCCCCTCTACCTCGCTGTCGACTTCCAATTCTCACTTTGCTTAACATTTCTGCCAGTGTCAGATCCAACCCTATTTTGAAATATCCCCGAACTTCTATTTGTTCAAAAGGCAATGGAAGGTAGTGGTTCCAGCTTGCCTCCACCCAGTACACAGCACTGAAAAATAAGAGGGGGTGGGGTGGGCGAAGGGAGAGCGATTCCAAAACCATGGACATGAAGATGCGACTCTGACAGTTTGTATTTTCTTTTTCAAAGATTCTACCCGCTGACGTCAGACTAACTCAAATTCTCCATGACTACATCACTAATTTGGGTGGCACTAGAAATCAACAAGGATTGAATGTTTTGGGTTGTTTGACACCACGGCCATGGTGGCGCAGTGGTTTGCGCGGTCGCTTCACAGCAAGAAGGTCCTGGGATCGAGCCCCATGGTAGTCCAACCTTGGAGGTCGTCCCAGGTCGTCCTCTGTGTGGAGTTTGTTTGGGTTTCCTCCCACAGTCCAAAGACATGTAGGTCAGGTGATTCGACCGTACTAAATTGTCCCTAGGTGTGAATGAGTGTGAATGTGTGGCATCCGGGTGGCGTAGCGCTCTATTCCGTTGCCTACCAACAGGGGATCGGCGGTTCAAATCCCCGTGTTACCTCCGGCTTGGTCGGGCACCCCTACAGACACAATTGGCTGTGTCTGCGGGTGGGAAGCCGGATGTGGGTATGTGTCCTGGTTGCTGCACTAGCACCTTCAATGGTCAGTCGGGGCGCCTGTTCGGAGGGGGGGGGGGGGGGGTTGGTGGGAATAGTGTGATCCTCCCACTCCCCGGTGAAACTCCTCACAGTCAGGTGAAAAGAAGCGGCTGGTGACTCCACATGTATGGGAGGAGGCATGTGGTAGTCTGCAGCCCTCCCTGGATCAGCAGAGGGGGTGGAGCAACGACCGGCTTGGAAGAATGGGGTGATTGGCCAAGTACAATTGGGGAGAAAAGGGGGGGGGGATCAAAACATGTGATGGTGTGGTGGCCTGTCCAGGGTGTCTCCCCACCTGCCGCCCAATGACTGCTGGGATAGACTCCAGCATCCCTGCGACTCTGAGAGCAGGGTAAGCGGTTTCGATAATGGATGGATGGATGGATGGATGGATGGATGGATGGATGGATGGATGGATGGATGGATGGATGACACCACGGCCCTCCAAAACACCTGGCTCAGTCTCATATTCCTCAGCAAACCATGCAGCGATCTCAGCTGATGATATCAGTTTCCATACAAAATCATCAGATGTCGGTATTCGAATTTGTTTGTCTTGTTCTCTTTGGTTAGTTGTGGTTATTCACATCGCTGACTGGGGTCAGGGGTTAAGCAGAGCTACACATGGCACCTTCAGTCTCTGCTTATAATCTCACTTCATCTCATAATTAACCTAAAATCCCTTTGCCAACAAATACCATGCTGTTTGTTTGGTTTGGTTGTTTGGGTTTTTGTTTTTTTCAGGACCCAAGCTGGCCGCTCAGTAAAGCTCTTGCTTGTTTATTTATGCCTACGTTCAAAAGACGTTGCGGCATGAAAGGAGTAGCCGGACTGAGTCATATCAAGTTATTTCAACAGATTTGAGAGGGACTGTTTTTCCACTTTTGCTCAATTTAATTTCCAAGCGACACCGCCTCGATTACAGCCTGTGTGCTCGCAGGGTGATTTATTTCGAGGAATGGCGGAATGTGTCCAGACCGCTTCAAAAGGAGGAGAACAGCAAGAGGAAAAAGGCATATAACAGTAAACCGACAGCTGTCGGCTCATCCCTTACTGTGCTCACCTTGTGTGGAATATGAGTGAATGCAAAGAACGAAGCAAATAAATGAAAAGTGAAAGGAAAGGCTTAGAGATTTGACCCTGACATCTAGTAGCCTCGGGTAAGTGACCCCGGCCAACCACACACCTGGAAAACAGATGGGCGTCTCCACACACACCAACAAGGGAACAAGCACCATGCAAATCTGTATTAACTCCAAAACAACAGCTCCTTCTGACGGGTGTTGAAAGGGTGTTTGTCAGCCCTTGTCATTAAAAGCATGTGACAGGGGTGTATCGTCGCTGTGATTTACCTGTCCTCAGTAAAGCGGCCATGCACAGAGACACACAGGACCTTTGGATCCACATACTCCATGGAAAACTCCTCTGCAGGCACTGCGTAGACTTTGTGCTGCAGGGGATAATGGGACATATGAGATACTGCGTACTGGCTTCTGGCTGATAAACGGCGGCGGTTGATCTCACCAGCAGGAACGAGGCCGTGGAGGTCTGCAGGAGAAGCTCTGTCTTGTGAGAGAGCTGCAACTGTGCCACCCGATTGCTGCCGTCCACCACCACACTCCGACACAGAAAGCTGCAGGCGATAACACAAATAAACAATGCAAAATCAACCACCTGCACTGGAAATCAATCTAAACCTAGCACAAAAAGTAAGGAAATGTGTGTTTGGTAGATTATTTCTTTATTGTAACAATGCTTCTTGGCAGTAAATCTTCTATCAGGCCGCTGATCATCAGCACCTGGGGTACCAGAAGCTCAAAACAAGAGTCAATAGCAACAGCAACATAAGCTGTTTGGCATTGGCAGAGAAGATTTGTCAAATTTTTCATGGGCGCAACCCACATACTCAGCTCTGCTGCTCATCCCATAAATGCATGTTCCTTACACATGTGGCGCCATTTAAAAGGGAAATAAACAGGCTTTCCAACGATATAAAATTTATTGCCAAGAAGCATAGTTACAACAAAGACATAATCCACCAAACACAGATTTCCTTCCTTTCTGTGCTAAGTATATATTCACACAGACAGGACAAGTCACGGAATGGCCGTTGGTGGTTTAGCGACACGTATAGATTGTGTATAATCTCGATCTGTTGTGATGACGCTGACTGAATGTTTATTATCTCTGAATATGAATGAAACAAGGTGACATTCTGTTTCCAGTGTGGGGAGATGGCGGCGCAAATTCACGTTTGCAGTGTGTCTGTGAATGTTCTCATTCATCCAGGTCATGGTTATCCAAAGGCGTTGAACCGAGTGCAACTGGATATATACCAAGTCCAGTGGCACTTGATTCAACTCCTTTGGAACACGTTTGCAGTGGCCTCACCCAGTGCCGGTGTCGGAAGATGTCAGCACAAATTCACATTTGCGGCGGCCTCACCCAGTACTGTCCATGCAGTGTCTTTGTCCATGTCTAAGTTTTGTCTTCGTTTGATGGCTGAGAGAGCTGGCGCTGGATATGCTAGGAGAGCGGGGCAGGCTAAGCTAACTGCTAGCCCATGCAGACCGTTCCCAGACTGTTTTTGATGTCGCTGTGAGAGTGCGGGGAGTTGTGTTGAGGGTGTCTGGCTGGGAGAGCTGGTGCTGGATCGGCTGGAAGAGCCTGGTCTGCTTCGTCTGGTGGGCCCGAGGACCACGGCCCCTGCCTGGAGCTGCACCCGAGGAGGAAATACCGAGGGCGGTCTGACAGGATGCAGAAGCGGGGCAGGCTAAGCTAACTGGTAGCCCATGCAGACAGGCGGTTCCAACAGTCATCCTGGCTGGAGTTCGTTCCCTTGGACAGTGATTTCTTGTTTAGTTTGGGGATGTGTGTTAGTTTGGATATGTGTGTCCTTGTAGGTTTTGGGTGTGTTTTTGCCTGTGTTGTACTGCTGTGGGCTGGGGGAAATGAAATTTCCTTTCATTTCATGTACGCAAGTGCATGAAGTGAAATGACAAATAAAGTGATCCTGATTCCTGCTCCTGATATAAGAGGAAGTCTGTCAGAGCCGAGCGAAATGATGCAGCTGGCGAGTATTTAAGAATAAAGATGTTGACGACAATGCAACAGTAACTACTACAACTACTACAGCCGTTACTGCAACTGTTTCACGACTGTTTTAAACTTTTTTTTTGATTATCTGCTGCTCACTAAACAACAGCCATGTTCTCAAATACTGGAAACTGTGACCAAGTTTGATAGCACAAAGGTCTACAGGAGTAACGTGTCTCATCCCTTCCTGTACTTCCTGTACTAGCCACTTGATGGCCACTGCATTGTAGCAACAGCAGTGCAAATAAGAAATTGGACAAGCGAAATACACAACCTACCTGAAAGCACAGCTGAAGATGTTGGCCCTCTCCTGGATCTGGCCATGTCCCTGGCTGCTGATGAATAAGTTGACATTCTGGACAATGTCCACCTCGCTGGCATACTCCAGTACAAGGACATGTGGACCAGGACGAGCCACACGTAAATTCAGCTGGAGCTGGGACTAGACAACACACAATATAACATACCAGGGATTAATGTGAAATAACACATTATTTTGAGATACTTTAATGATCCCCGTACGGAAATTACGCTCTGCATCTAACCCATCCTAGCTGTGTAGCTAGGATCAAGTGGGCAGCCACTGTGCAGCACCCAGGGACCAACTCCAGTTCGTCTTGCCCTGCCTCGGTCAGGGACGGACAGGAGTATTAACCCTAACATGCATGTCTTGCTGACGGTGGGGGAAACCGGAGCACCCGGAGAAAAGCCACCGCAGACACAGGGAGAACATGCAAACTCCACACAGAGGATGACCCCCAAGGTTGGACAACCCCGGGATTCGAACCCAGGACCTTCTTGCTGGGGGGCAACAGTACTAACCACTGCGCCACCGTGCCGCCCGTGATATGACATGACATGACATGACATGACATAATGTAACATAACACAACACAACATAGCACAGCAGACTTCCCTGCCTGGCATTTTTACAAACCTTCAACCTACCAGGAACATACAAAGAGAATGGAACTGAATTCTAACACTCAAACACATCTGAGTAAAACTCCATTTATTCTTAAATGGTGAGTTTGCAAGCGTGTGCAATAATTTGACACTTTCGGTATTTGACTTCTTGAATGTAGCGCTTGTGCCCTGGTGGGCAGTGCTGCGTTTACACAACCAAATCAAACAAAGGAATAGTCAAGTCATCCTGAAACAAGGAAAATGAACTAGAGACCAAATCTGAGCAATCGACTCTGTGCATAACTGTAGTCCACTGACTTCCGGTTTCTACTGCAGCGGTCATACCAGTTTCCTGTTTGTTGGCGCGTGCTACTGACAATGGCATATTTTTCGCGATATCTGCAAGATTTATCACGGATAAATAACCACATGCACAGAATTGTCAACAAACTTTCACCTGCACCTATCAGCAAAAGTCTCAAGTTGTACATATCAAGTTACGTCCACAATTCCATTCGTCCGCTCATCCTCATAATTGTGGACGTATCTTGATAAACATATGCCATTGTCAATAAGCACATGCCAACAAACAGGAAACTGGTATGACCGCTGCAGTAGAGGACTACAGTTATGCGCAGAGCCGATTAGCTCCTTTGTCCCAGCTACCGTTGGGTTTCATGCTGATGTCAACCCAACAGATTTTCCTGCCCTCAACAATTAAGCCCCGGTATGTCACATTGCCCCACAGACATGTCGACACACTCTTGAGATTTTGCTTGGAGGTGTGCAACGGCTGCATCTTTGCAAACATTAGCGAGGCGTGGTCACCCAGAAACCCCTTCTCTTCTCTATGCCGCTGTGCAGAGACATTTCATGTGCACCTTTTGGAGAACAGTGCCCCGGCCTTAGATGACCCAGTTTGACTGTCGGACTGTAGATCTCTAGTGTAATCCTACCCACCTGTCTGCCACTGAGAAAAGCCATCTCAGGGTGATTCGGGGTGGGCTGTCGCACACGGGCCTGTCTCCTCCTGCGTCCTCTGTGGGTAGAGAGTTTAGCATGGGAGGCCATGGTGAAGCTGAAGCCCTCCATGGACACGTGCTTATACAGCAGACATCTGAGGGAGACACGGATAGAAACAGTGGTCAGGGTCTACCGGTGTCAGCAGTATACACAGGGGCAAAACACCTTGTCCTTGTCTGTCATTCCTGATTTGCAACTAGTAGTCGGGTCTTCGGTGTTCATAACAGACGGTTTACTGTGCTGTCTTACTTAGTAGGTTGTTTAGATGGCAAATTCAGTGATTACTTTTCATCTCTGTCTGCAGTGGCTGTGTATGTACAAGGCTGGGTGATCCTCTCCTGCAGCAGAGGTGCCTCATAGTAATCCTGGGGCAGCAGTACCAGGTAATCCTGCAGAACGAGAGCGGCATAGTATTGAATGTTAATTCATTGTCTGCTGTACGTGTTCCTGTTTTTCTTCTATGGCATTCCCCCTTTAACACTGGTGCTGCTAATGAAATCATACATCCATCCATCCATCCATCCATTATCCAAGCCGCTTATCCTAATCAGCGTCGCGGGGATGCTGGAGCCTATCCCAGCAGTCATTGGGCGGCAGGCGGGGAGACACCCTGGACAGGCCACCAGTCCATCACAGGGCCGACACACAACACACACACACACACATTCACACCTAGGGATGATTTAGTATGGCTGATTCACCTGACCCACATGACTATTGGAGGAAACCGGAGCATCCGGAGGAAACCCACGCAGACACGGGGAGAACATGGAAACTCCATACAGAGGATGACCCGGGATGACCCCAAGGTTGGACTACCCCGGGGCTCGAACCCAGGACCTTCTTGCTGTGATGCGATCGCGCTAACCACTGCCCCACCGTGCCGCCCTTAAGTACAATTATAATCATTTTTTTCATACCATTATGGACCAAAATGTTGAATAGAGGGGCCTGGTGACGTTTCAAAATTTGTAGATGTTTTACTTTAACTTTTTAGACTTTTTTCTTTTTAAATCATATGTAGCACAATATTAACACACAACTATTCAGGGATAATCAAGTTACGGCTGAAACAATGTTTGTACTGTTTTAATAAATGAAGCATTGCATTTAACTGTAGGCATTCGATACCATGGTGTTTTTGTTTTATCTAAAGGCCCGCTTAGTATTTCTGTGTTCATGTTATTACCGCTATCCTTAAAATCTTAAAAATAGCTCTGGTATTATAATTCTCCTGTTATCATTATCATTCTTATATTTCTGCTGTCTAATACTGCTGTTATACTGGCAAGATGGTCTTTCTGAGTTTCTTGTTTTTAGGCTATGAATAGTTTTCTCTGTTTCCACGCTGTCTCTACGCCAGCTCTATTCCCGTTTACTGCTGAGTCAGCCTGCACATTATTATTTTAATATCCCCTAATTTACGTATTATTATCATCATCTACACCAGGGATGGGCAACATGATCCAGCAGGGGCCGGTGTGGGTGGAGGTCTGTGTTCCAACCAAGCAGTTACACACCTGAGTCTGCACATCAAGGTCCTTAGCCAAGACTGTTGGACTCAGGAGTCAGGAACACTTTATTTGTCGTTTCCCCCAGCCCACAGCAGTGCAACACAAAGACAAACACTACAAGAACACACATACTAACACATAGATCCAAACTAACACATCCAAACTAAAAACCAACAACAAAAAATCACTGTCCAAGGGAACGAACGTCAGCCAGGATGACTGTCAGAACTGCCGGTCTGCATAGGCTAGCAGTTAGCTTAGCCTGCCCCGCTTCCACATCCTGTCAGACCCCCCTCAGCGCTTCCTCCTCGGTCACAGCTCCAGGTAGGGCCGTGGTCCCTGGACCCACAAGACGCAGCAGACCAAGCTCTCCCAGCCAAACACTGCATGGACAGTACTGGGTGAGGCCGCCACAAACATGAATTCGCGCCGCCATCTTCCCACACTGGTAATGGGTGAGGCCGCGGCAAACGTGAATTCGCGCCGCCATCTTCCCACACCGGAAGTGGAAATTGGTTGGCTAATAGAATCAGGTGTGTAACTGCTTGGTTGGATCAAAGACCTGCACCCACACCGGCCCTTTCTGGATCATGTTGCCCATCCCTGATCTACATTGAGCTCACCAGCAGAACCCCCTGAGCCTGAATGTGGATGATCCATGTTCCGGGGGTCAGGGCAAATGGCTCAGCGAAGCCGTCTCCTGGAACAGTGAGGAAGGTGGGAGAGGGGCTGGAAGGAAATACCACCTCCTGAATCTGATCTGACCCTGTGACACAACAAACAACATGCTGTAAAATCTCACAATGACATAGCTATAAGCTATAGGCTATAGCACAGGCAGTAAACAAGGGGGCGGGACATCATCAGCCAGGTAAGACATTAGACACGTGCACTGATTCATAGGTAAGAGGAGCAAGTTTTTAGTCATTTTTTTTGTTAATGTGGGGAATGCTTTACTGACACTGAAAAGCAGGTGTAAACCAATACATCTGAGGGCAAGTCCTGTATCGTGTTTCATTAACCCTGTAAATTATCTACCTATACGATGTGTAAATTACCTTCAAAACTCACAGTCGTTTCTATGTCAGTTCTGGGTCAGAGGCCCGCCTTACCTTGGGTGCCCCTGTTACTGGCGGCCTTGATGCTACCGGTCACGCTGGACCCGCCGGGGTTAGTGAACCGCAGAACCACACGGAACAGGGAGGGCGAGGGCTGCCTCGAATGTTTCACGTCAACATGCACAGTCACTCTGACTTCACTCTGGAGGCAAGGGGGTGAAAGGGGACACGGGGCTGACGAGAAGTGGCACAGATTTCGGTGGTGTCGATTAAGGGAAGTACATACGAAGGACAAGGTTAATCACACTCTTTAGTAGGCCAAGCGGATCAAGTGAAGTAGGGGAGGTTAATTAACAGCCAGCCAGCGAAGCAAGGTCAAGACAGGAGAGGAAGGCTAAAAAGGATGGAAAACCCTTGACTTACAGTCACAGCAAGAGTGAGAGCCAGCCTCGTCCACCACCAGGATCTTTGCTCTCACCCGTTTCCCCCCTGCTCGGTAGGGGGTTGCGTAGTGTAAGACAATATGGAAAGGGCCAGGGAAGCCTACGGCGAGTGTTAGGATAACCTCTGGCTGAGGAGAAACAGGGTTACTGCTGGGAGAGCTATTGCCCAAATCCTCTCAAAACAGCCTCAAAGAATTCAGGGTATGTGCTTCTAGCAGGAATACCAGCGCAGAGATAAACGAGAGAAAAACAGCTGTAGCAGTGTCACAAGTATATAACAAGTGGACTGACATGAGGAATGACCAAAACTTTCTAGATGGCAGACAAGGGAGTCCTACAGCCTCCTACAGACTGTGAGATTTTATCAGTCCTATGAGTTTAGTGCAAGCCACACTGTGTGATATGGATCTAATAAGCTTGGGTACGACATCAAGTGTGATGTTTGTAGACTGTACCGTGATATCACTACTGAATCGCAGGCTATGACGCAAGTCCATAAAACCATCATATCAGTCCATGCCGCTGGTACAGCGACATGACAGTCAGGGGGCCAATCCTGAAAAGTGCCTCCGTTAACACTTTTGCGGCCATGTTTGGGTAGAAGCTGTCAACATATTTTTTTGGTAAGAGCGGACCTATAGAAGATGTTCTAGGGTGGTTGACATGTTAAAAAATATATATTTTGTGACTTTTAGACGCCATTTCAGGCCTATTTTTCAGATTTCCTGCTCGAAATGACATGCCCACAATAAACATAGAATATCTCCCCAATCACAAGGGCCACATACATAATCTTGGTATCAAAAGAAAGCTAACAACAGTGGGATGGCTGCAGAAGTGTCAGAACCTAAATATATGTTACTGTGTCAGAGAAAATAGAGCTAGACCACTGAAAAAGTCAAAAATTCAATTTCCAGCCTAAAAGAAAACATGTTTTTAGAGTGAATATCAGCTTGGAAACATGAGATAGTAGCCCAAATAATTTAGGAATCATGATTCCAATGTATGATAGGTACTTGTGCCGAGTTAAAGCATAGTAATGTGATACGGTGCAATACTGCACAGGTTTTAATACTGTAATGTCCAAGCTGAAATCTAGATAACTCTAGAGGTGACCTTTAGAGCTAATGCCATTTGACTTTATTACGTTGTATTTTGACAATACACTTGGATATACCATGATAACACAAAATATTGATGTGGATTACTATTACTGAGAATCATCATATGACGCCAAGCAGGAATCGAGTCCTTTCAATAGTCGCCACAGCTCGTTTTGTTGACTCCATGGCATTTGGGTCACAGAAGCTAACAGGCTAACAGTGTTTGTGTTTAGCGCCAGCAAAAGTTCTGCATTGCGTTGATCAGTGCGTCATTTCGTGCTGCATTTCTATTGGTTGGTCAGTAGACGTACTAGGTCGTAGCAGCAGTCACATTGTGAGATTGTCATCCTACATTTCTGACACTGTCAGACTTTTGTCCCAGGTTGTCTTTGGTCGCAAGACTGTAATAACGGCCATCTTTGAACCCGTCTCACAGTGTGACGTAGGACCACCGTTTTGGAGCCACGACCAAAGACATCGCCATGTTTAGTCATCTTTCGTCTGAGACAGCCCACATCACACAGTCTGTAGGAGGTTTAAATATAAGCCTTAATGGTCCAAATTATACACCCAGCCATAACCGGGTTCCATAACTGGTTTACTAGCTGCATCTCCAAATGCAATGTGGCTTTATAGTTACAAAGCCCTAAAGGGGAATATGGACTAACCTGTGCAGGGGACATTACAGCATACCCCCTCCAGCTGAATTCTGGGAACTCTTGTGGGTTATAACCAAAGCGCACTGGCCTGGCATTGGGAGTAGTGCCATCCTCCACCTCGAACTTCAGCTGGTGTAGGCTGGGAAAGAAGTAGCCGAGTGCTGGCCTATTCCGGTGAAGATTAAAAGCTATACGTTAATTATTGTTAATGTTGCTTTGCATACATAATGAAAATAATCACATGTTTTGAACTGAAAGAAGTCAAAGGAAACATGGGTATGTCTTTATACGTGACGGCATGGGTCGGCCATTTCTTACTCTGTGCAGGTGCGGCCAACAATATTCTTCCGACAACGACACTGTCCTGACGCCTCGTCACAGGCCCTGCTAGCAGCACCACCTATATCACACCCACAACCTGTGAAGGACAGGGAAGGAATTAACCTATCAAACATCTCTGATCTACTGAGGTAAAGTCTTGAACTTGCATTTAAATAAATGTCTGTGAAGTTACTATCTTCCACTAAATGAGGTGACACACTGACATTATCTTATCAGCCACTGGCGAACGCCTGCGGACACAGAGAAGTACGAATGTGTCTGCAGCCACATTCCCAAGTAGGTCTAACTGCAGTGTCGCAGTATCTACAAGACACACCCACTTTACTACAGGACACACCCACTTTACTACAGGATGCACCCACTTTACTACAAGACACACCCACTTTACTACAAGACACACCCACTTTACTACAGGATGCACCCGCTTTACTACAGGATGCACCCGCTTTACTACAAGACACACCCACTTTACTATAGGATGCACCCGCTTTACTACAGGATGCACCCACTTTACTACAAGACACACCCACTTTACTACAAGACACACCCACTTTACTACAGGATGCACCCACTTTACCACAGGATGCACCCGCTTTACTACAGGATGCACCCACTTTACTACAGGATGCACCCGCTTTACTACAGGACACCCACTTTACTACAGGATGCACCCGCTTTACTACAGGACACCCACTTTACTACAGGATGCACCCGCTTTACTACAGGATGCACCCACTTTACTACAGGATGCACCCACTTTACTACAGGATGCACCCACTTTACTACAAGACACACCCACTTTACTACAAGACACACCCACTTTACTACAGGATGCACCCACTTTACTACAGGATGCACCCGCTTTACTACAGGATGCACCCACTTTACTACAGGATGCACCCGCTTTACTACAGGACACCCACTTTACTACAGGATGCACCCGCTTTACTACAGGATGCACCCACTTTACTACAGGATGCACCCACTTTACTACAGGATGCACCCACTTTACTACAAGACACACCCACTTTACTACAAGACACACCCACTTTACTACAGGATGCACCCACTTTACTACAGGATGCACCCGCTTTACTACAGGATGCACCCACTTTACTACAGGATGCACCCGCTTTACTACAGGACACCCACTTTACTACAGGATGCACCCGCTTTACTACAGGATGCACCCACTTTACTACAGGATGCACCCACTTTACTACAAGACACACCCACTTTACTACAGAACGCACCAACATTACTAAAAGACACGCCTGCTTTACTACACAACATGCCCACTTCACTACATGACACGCCCACTTTACTACAAGACATGCCCACTTTACTACACGACATGCCCACTTTACTACAAGACACACCCACTTTACTACAGGACACGCCCACTTTACTACAAGACATGCCCACTTTACTGCACGACAAACCCACTTAGCTTGGTTTAAGCATGAGTGAGATGGTTAGGGTTAAGGGGCGGGGGGCAGGGGTGTCATATAACATGCCATTAGGGTAACAAAAAAGTGTAATGAAGTGAGTGTGCCATGCAGCAAAGTGGATGTCTTGTGCAGTACAGTGACACTACCCATGGCCAAAGCGATACACAGGAAGTGACACGTATAACAAAACGACGTGTGTTCCGGTGTTGTGGACGTAAGCAGTTTCAAAATGATTCCTGGGAAATGTATGCAAAAAAAAATAATAATCAAGATTGCCACTTTAATGCATATCATCAAAATGACTATTTCCTTTGTCAAGCCAAAAACTGTGCCTCAGTTAAAAGAGATAAATAAGAAAAACATACCTACAAAACAGGACCACTCTCAGCTTATATATGTATCAGTAAATACCTGCTATACGGCTCATACTGTACGCAATAACTGGTTATGGGGAGCAGCATGAATGGGAGATGGGACCACACCTTGATGAGTTAACGATGAGTTAACTTGCAGCTCCAAGCAATAAAATGTGAGGAACTCTGCGCCCTAAGAAGTATATGCATCTTTGTTTTGAGAAAAACAAAATTCCAGGGGGAATTTACCCGTCACAATTTCCAAACCACCGTAAACCCTGAAGTGTTTCACTTTCAGCCAGAAGCCATTTTGCATGAGAACGTTCTAAGTGCGGGTATCTCATTTCAAAACCAAACCCTCCATTGTGCGGTGCAACATACTTGGTACAATACATCTGACATACAGGTCCTCCTGGGGAAGGTTTGCCTGCACTTGGTAATTTACCTTGGCAACCAAAATAGCTCTGCTTCTGCAAAAGGAAGTATCCATCCTTGCAGGTGTCACACGCGTGTCCACATGCATTGGCCTTACAGGGACACTGCCCACTTTTCTAGAGAGAAGGATTAATAGTGAGTGTGTCAGGCGACAAAAATTATATACTTTGCAAACACAGTAACACCGTGGCAGGGTAATAATGTACAACCTAAGGATCATTTGTTTCCGGTAACATCTGCTACCACTGTTAATGAACACAAGTCGCTGGCAGACTCACTTGCTGGCACTCCCCGACACCACTCAGCGTCCCTTTCACATCACACTGACAGTCTGGGAAGAGAGCAGAAAGAAAGGAGAGAGAACAGGGTCACAAAGTACGGGATATGGGGCATCCAGCCGGCGTGGCGGTCTAGTCCGTTGCCTACCAACACGGGGATCACCAGTTCGAATCCCCGTGTTACCTCCGGCTTGGTCGAGTGTCTCTACGGACACAATTGGCCATGTCTGTGGGTGGGAAGCCGGATGTGGGGATGTGTCCTGGTCGCTGCACTAGCGCCTCCTCTGGTCGGTTGGGGCACCTGCTCAGGGGGAGGGGGAACTGGGGGGAATGGCGTAATTCTCCCATGTGCTACGTCCCCCTGCTGAAACTCCTCACCGTCAGGTGAAAAGAAGCGGCTGGTGACTCCACATGTATGGGAGGCGGCATGTGGTAGTCTGCAGCCCTCTCCGGATCAGCAGAGGGGGTGAAGCAGCAACCGGGACGGCTCGGAAGAGTGGGGTAATTGGCCAAGTACAATTGGAAGAAAGGGGGGGAGAAAAAAGAAGGTACGGGGTATGGGTTTGAAGGGGCGCTGTGCGGTGAATAACCAGTGATTACAGAGTTCTCTCACTTTCACGGGTGAAACACAAAGCACTTTGGAGCGCCAGAGAGCCGCACATCAAAGAGCCACAGGAGCTGTGCTCCGAGGGCTTGCTTCGCCCCGGCGGATCGAAAAAAGTCACTCCTCAATGTGCAGCCACAGTCGACCCACCAGAGGCATTCCTGGGATATTGAAAGCCTTTCCCCCGCTCCCCTGTATCTGCTGACAAGCCAGGCAGCGATAACATTCTTGCCGGGGAGCAGAGCCGTAACACTAGACAGGTATCTGGACAAAGGCCTCAGGCCGTTCCCTCACCGGCTGCTTAGTAGAATTGGAGCCAGTTACTCCACACAACCCATTCCTGAATCTTGACTGATTACCCTATAATCACTTTTGTTGTTACTGATTATGCTATTGCTGTTTGTTTTTGTTTTTATTTGCTTCGCATGACTTGGGTTCGTTTTGCAGGGGGGGAGTTTCCAGCAGGAGGTACTTCTTGTTCAAAAAAGCCAACATACTATTATTCCCCCTTGGTCACATGTTGAAATCCCTTAAGTCCAATTTCACATCCGTGTGGAAAGCAGCCAAACAGAATTTGCTTGTAATTTGTTTTCCCAACCAACTTTCCTCTGGGGGCCAGAAAGGCAGAGCCAGTGCTGGTGAGAGGGCTGTGTTGAAATATTCTCTCGCTGGGTAAGAAAAGGCCAAGACCCATTTTTATGTCTCCTCAAGTTGCTACTGGGGAGTTGATACCGCTAAGCAAATTCTAGAGTTGTGATTGGCTGTCAACACTGGGGGGGGCACTTTTGGCCCCAAGATATACAGCTATGACTTTCAGTTGGAAAGCTTGTGATTCTGAATAAGTTGCACCAACTTCTTGTAACATGCACCGATATAGAGACTTGCTAACCCTTGGCTAATGGGTCGGTCCCTTTAGTCGACTGGTTCACGTTGTCGCCCGTGGTGCGGGAGATCTGGGTTCATGTCCTAGCTGCGGCGGTTCCCGGGCTGCCCCCCCGAATTCGCCACATTGTTATCTTCTGCTTCCGGTGTCGGAAGATGGCGGCGCGAATTCACATTTGCGGCGGCCTCACCCAGTACCGTCCACGCAGCGTCTTTGTCCGTGTCTGCGTCTTAAGCGTTGTCTTCGTTTGACGGCTGGGAAAGCTGGCGATGGATCGGCCGGGGGAGCGGGGCAGGCTAAGCTCGAGGTGTCTGGCCGGGAGAGCTTGGTCTGCTTTGTCCGATGGGCCCGGGAACCCCGGCCCCTGCCTGGAGCTGCGCCCGAGGAGGTAACGCCAAGGGCGGTCTGACAGGGCGCGGAAGCGGGGCAGGCTAAGCTAACCGCTAGCCCATGCTGACCGGCGGTTCCGACAGTCATCCTGGCTGGCGTTCGTTGTCTTGGACAGTGATGTTTGTTTAGTTTGGATATGTGTGTTGGTTTGGATATGTGTGTTCTTGTGGTTTTTGGATCTTTGTGTCTTTGTGTTGTACTGCTGTGGGCTGGGGTAAACGGCATTTCGTCTCATTTCATGTACGCAAGTCCATGAAGTGAAATGACACAAATAAAGTGTTCCCGATTCTTGATTCCTGAGAAGTGGGATGGTGAGGCCATCCGAAGGAGGGGGGTAGTGTAACGTGCATGAATAAATAGACTTGCTAGCCCTTGGCTAATGGGTCGGACCCTTTAGAGCAGTGGTTCTCAACCTTTTTGGGGTCCTGGACCCCCTGCGTATTTTTGATCTACCCTGAGGACCCCTCCACCTGATCTTGGGGGAGGGGGGTTGCAATTTGATAGAAACAGTAGAAACTGCATTTTAAATTGCATTATAGCATTTATTCACTCTTTGGGGCAAAAATAAGAGCTTTCAGTTGTAACTTAGATATAGTTAACAAAACAGAATTCTTATGCAGTAACTTTCAGATATATGTAACAAAACAGAATATGTATTCAGTAACTTTCAGATATATGTAACAAAACAGAATATGTATTCAGTAACTTTCAGATATATTTAACAAAACACAATATGTATTCAGTAACTTTCAGATATATGTAACAACAGAATTTTTATGCAGTAACTTTTAACAATGCAAACGGGAGCAAGATCTCTTATTAAAATACAATAAATTACACTTGTGAAACAGATGTAGTTAGAGCAAAAAGTTCTGTTACCCTTTATAGTTTAGGTAGATAAAGGTCTCAGTCACATTTGAGTAAAATAATCCTATTTCTATAAATGTCATAGGATCTTTTTTTTAAAGATATTTTATTTTCACGGACCCCTTGCAATTACACCACGGACCACTAGGGGTCCGCGGACCCCCGGTTGAGAACCACTGCTTTAGTCGACTGGTTAAGGTTCGCGTCCTGACTGCGGCGGTTCCCAGGCTGCCCCCTGAATTCACCACATTCTGTTGCAAAAAACTCTCCGCACAGCTGGGTAAATTGCGGACTTGAATCCACGTATGGCACATAAGTATCATACCAAGCAATCTGTACCGCGTACTGCTGGTCTCTTACCTATGCAGCCACTGGGGTTGTCCATAGCCAGGTTCCAGTAAAGAGGTTTACACATATCACAAAAGGTCCCCTCCACGTTTGGTAGACAGACACAGGAGCCCTGAGGGAACAGGATGGATTTATTTCATCTGTTTATCCTGACCGTTGAAGGAACTGGCCCCGAATTAGCTACGAAGCCAAATTTCATGGGTTAAACATAGCTGGAATAAATAGCTACACTCGAAGGCCTGCTTATCTCCACATCTGTTCAATCGCAAATGGACTAAAGTCAGTTGTGAATGTTTGCAAACTGGTACCCAGCTTTCTAGAGGATAGGGACATTTGAAATAGCAGTTTTCTTATCTTTTTTATTATTATTATTGGATTTCTCCCCGTTTCCCCCCCAGTTGTACTTGGCCAATTACCCCACTCTTCCGAGCCGTCCTGGTCACTGCTCCACCCCCTCTGCCGATCTGGGGAGGGCCGCGGACTACCACATGCCTCCTCCCATACATGTGGAGTCGCCAGCCGCTTCTTTTCACCTGACAGTGAGTTTCACCAGGGGGATGTAGTCCCCCAGGACAGGTGCCCTGACCGACCGGAGGCGCTAGTGCAGTGACCAGGACGCGTAGCCACATCCGGCTTCCCACCCACAGACACAGTCAATTGTGTCTGTAGGGACGCCCGACCAAGCCGGAGGTAACACGGGGGGTTCGAACCAGGATCCCTGTGTTGGTAGGCAACAGAACAGACCGCCACGCCACCCGGACGCCGGTGTTTTCTTTTCAAACACAATATTACACAGGACATGCTCCAAGATAAAAGGGGAAAAAACAACAATCTTCTGGAAGTCCTAAAATCGGTGATGGATGGACATTGTTCATTGATTTATTCTTCAAGATGGAAGGAAGCTTCCCTTCCTTTTTTGATTGCAGTTAATTTTAACTCAAGCAAGAAAAAAGAAAAGCAGCACATACTTCCTTATAAACCCAGCCGGACGCAGGTTTGGCAGCAGTGCAGCCATATAGGAATACGTACAATGGCCACTCGTCAGTCTTTTTGTAATTGCAGTTTTAAAACTACGCATTTGCAAATTGCTCTGCTAAGTAATGCGCAGTGAAAGTATTGCGATACATTGGTGCCAAACTCTGACGCTGCTGGTGACCCTGTAGTCCAATCTGCCCTGTCTGTATCGCCTTGTTGTTGCTGGACCTACTGCGGTTGTACGAGGTGTGCTGCGGCAATCCATGACGGCTATATTGATCGGAGCTTCCTCAAACATAATTCATTTGATTGGGATTAAACTTGTGCCTACCTCCTCCACCGCAGCTGCTGTGACCGCCCATGCACGTTTGTGCCCATGGCTGTTGGTGAACCGCACTACGGCAAACTATCAGCCCTCCTTGCCCTTGCCCTCTCTTGTACATCAGGGAAACCGATCAGATGCTGGCCAAGAGGATGGCACAACACAGAAGAGCTAACGCATCAGGCCAGGACTCCACAGTCTACACCATCTACACAGTCTACACCATCTACACAGTCTACACCATCTACAGGCCAGGGGCCACTCTTCCAAGGATGAGGATGTGCACATCCTTGATAGGGAGGAACGCTGGTTTGAACGGGGAGTCAAAGAGGCCATCTATGTGAAGAGGGAACGACCCTCCCTGAACCGAGGGGGGCCTACGAGCACATCTGTCACCATCTTACAATGCTGTGGTTGCAACCATTTCCCCATCCTCTGTGAATAGTACACATGACCATTGTAACTCTAGTTAATGGTCACACCCATATTTGCATATGAAACTGGTCATTGGTTTGGTCGTTATGCCACTGTATTGTTTAAAAGGATGGGGACGCCTCAGCTGAGACAGAAGAAGTCACTTAGATAAGTGATGAAACGTTTCTCTCAATAAATGTCCAGATGAACTGATTCAACTTTGTGTGACGCTTCAACAGAGGTGTCTAATTGTTCTGGGGTTTTTTTTTCCATTCCTCCCAGTACAGTACCAACATTCATCTTATATGGAAATCTGCCTTTGTTTTTCCCCCTGTTGAAAGGGGGAGACCCTACAAAAAAAAAAGCCCATCTCCAAATTGTCTGTGCTGGTTAAGGTTCTGGAATCCCTTGTGAATGAACAACTGAAAGAGTTTTTATTTGATAACCATTTTATCTGACTGTCAGTCAGGTTTTAGGAAAAGCACAGCACAACTACAGCAGCCTTTAAAATAGTTAATCACTCTGTAGGCCTTTTCATTGACGTATCTAAGGCTTTTGATCCTGTGGACCATGCAATATTGAAGCAAAGACTTATCAGTGTACGACTGTCAGAACAAACTGTCTGTTGGTTTGAAAACTATCAGGCAGATCTCGGTGTTTCAAGGCCGAAGGTTATTACTTTTAGCTCCCTTAGTGTATCCTAGGGCGTGCCCCAGGGATCGGTCCTGGGACTACTCCTATTCACTATATATATCACTGTCTCAATCAAAATGTTTCAAATGAAAATTTTCACCTTTGTGCCAATGACACTGCAATATGCTGCTCTGCATCTTCACCATACCAGGCGCATTGTCAGCTACAACTTGCTTTTAATGCTGTACAACTCACCCTGTATGGTTTAAAACACGTTTTAAATGTCGGCAAAACAACATTCATGGAGTTATCAAATGCAAAAATAAAGCCACTGAACTTTCCATTTACCACCACTTTTCAGGGCTCTGAGATCAAGTTTGTCACTCAGTACAAATACCTCGGAACCGTAACTGATGATTCTATCTCTTTTAAAACTCACATTCAGCAACTGATGAAATAACTGAAGTTCAAATTGGGTTTTATTTGAGAAACAAGTCTTGCTTTTACTTCAAGGCCAAAAGGAGACTTGCCACTGCTGCCACTTTTGTCTGTGCTGGACTACGACTATATTACATACATACGTGCATCTTTGCAGTGCCTACATTCGTTAGATACTGTCTACCATGGAGAACTGAGGTTTATTACACATTTTAAAGCCCTTGCTCACATTTGTTCCTCGTATGCTCGGGTCAGATGGTTTGCCTTGTCTACCCGTGGACTTAACCATTGGCATATTTTTATTTTTAAGGCTATTCTTGGTTTGCTTCCGTCTTACCTACAGCTCTACATCCTTCAGAAAGGCACGGAAGTTACTGTCCCCGCTCCCAGGATTAATTCTGACTATCTGTCCCTAAAGCCCGTACCGAATTTGGAAAGAGGGCATTTAAGTATGCTGCTCCCTCTGCTTGGAATCAGCTGCAGAATTATCTGAATCTTCAGGAACTGGTCTCATTGGAGGCATTTAAAGTACTTCTTAATGATTTGGAGGCAGGCACATCTGGCTGCAGATGTTTTGACTGATTTACATTGCCCCTGTATGATCTCTGATGTTGATGGCTGGTATGAATATTTTTGATATTTTAATATTCTGTAATGTATTTTTTATTCTGATTGTAGATTTTCACGTTTGTACGTCTGCAACCCTGTCAATTGCGCTGCTGCTTGTCTTGGCCAGGATGCTCCTGTAAAAGAGATTTTTAATCTCACTGAGTCTTTTCCTGGTTAAATAAAAGATCAAATAAAATAAATAAGTCTACACCCAAAAAGGTGAAGCTGGCTTGTTTTTAGTCAGTAAACTGTTCCTGTTACCAGGGTTAATAAAAAGCATGGTCAATGATCGATGGGCTGTAGTAGATGGGGAATTATAGACAGTCTACTGTGAGGGGTCGTACCGTTCGAGAATCCGTGACCTCTGACCCTGCTGGGTTACACTGGCCAATGGACGCTGGAAAGAAAAAATGCACACAAAATGACTGACCCGCTGTGATTATATCATGTCCCCTCAGTGTTAACAGGTCAATAAAGCATGAACTTTTTATGGTCAGTTTATGCAGAGGGTTTTGAACTGTGGTCTGTGTTTTGTTGTAAAAGATAATACCGGGGCTTGACAAAACTGCAGTGTCACTTCAGCATATGAAAATAATACCGTCAAAATTTCCACATAAATAAATAAAGCCAACAGAACTAACAGAAATCCTTTTTAACCAAACATCGCCATGTCCCGACCTCCCTCACAGGAGTTGTTAACCTTGCTCTGTCTTGATGACAAAATAGCTTTAGTTACAGGTATCAACGTGTCTGATGGCGAGTTACCTGAACACCGGGGGAACCTGAGCCCTGAGCCAGCACAGCGGTCACACTGCTGGCCCACCACCCCTGGGAGACACAGGCACTGGCCCGACCGAGGGTTGCATGCCACACCGTAGGAGCCCTCCCGTGTACACCGGCAAGCTGAGGACGGTAACAAAAGCAGTAGAGGAAGCAACAAAAGCTCACCTGTGGGTTTATGGTGTAATCAGGGGGTCAAAATGCTTGCGCTGTTAAAAAAAAGGATCGAGGCAATTTCTACTCAACCATGCAGTTTCCCGGCAATGGCTTGCATATGACGTATCTGTATCCAGTTTAGTGGAAGGACACCAAAATAAAACCAATTCCCAGCAGGGCATTCCCAGAGGGGAGATTTCCTCCACACAGCGAGAATCAGCCCATATATATATATATCCCTGTTCCCTCTGGTCAATGCGAAGGGCAAAAATCCTAAATCAGTGGGGATGACATCCTTGGGTTTAACGGGAGAATGGGGATGCGCCGCTCCACGGTGTCATGAGAAGAGGCCACGTTAGGCCCAGTGAAACCGGGAGCCTCCATCTTTCCAGCAGCCGGTGGGCTACGCAAAGGGTCGCACAGATTCTGTTGTAGTTACATATGGGAAGGGAGCTGGGGGGGGGGGGGTAAACTCACCAGCGCAGTCTGGGTATCCATAGTAACCTGGAGCACATTGGTCACACTGCTGCCCCTCGTAGTTGGCAAGACAAGAGCACTGGCCGCTCGGCCCGCAGGCACCGCTAGCCACGCCAGCGCCTTCACAGCGGCATACTGCGGGGAGGAGCGGGGGGGAGGGAGCAGCTACAGTTGGCATTTTTCATAAAACAGGATTAAACTGATCATGTTTTCTGATCGACAACGTCATTGTTTTGGTGATCTCTCCAGCCATTACGGCAGTGTGTTCATGACTAACTGAGCGGTTGATGTGACTGGTGTATAACCCGGTGGTAGGGGAGCTTCTCTCTCACCCTTGCAGCTTGGGAAGGAATGGTATCCAGGTTGACAGCGGTCACATCGCTCCCCCTCCACCCCCGGCCGACACAGGCAGTGCCCCGAAGCGTCACACACTTCATACGCTGACCCGCTGTGGTCACAAACACACTCTGCACACAAATAGAGAAGAAATGCATTTTCAGACGATGCAGTTGTTCCCATTTGGCTCAGATAGAGGCTCCCATGAGGAACCTCATGGAGCAAATGGTTCTTAACCCCGTCTTTGGCACAGCTGAACAAAAGGATATGACAAATACTCCTGTTAGTTTAACTAAACTTATAATGTGGCACTGCACTGGTGCATCGGGGCCTGGGTCTTGCCAAGCCTTGCTTGCCATTAATACGTGAACAGACCCGACACTGAGACAGGCAACAACAGCCACCAAGCCAAAAACAGCTTTCCAAAGGCTAGTGGTAAACTTCTTTCTTTGGGTTTTAAATTTTTCTCCATTTTTCTTCCCAATCACCCCGCTCTTCCGAGCCGCCCCGGTCACTGCTCCACCCCCTCTACCAATCTGGGGAGGGCTGCAGACTACCACGTGCCTCCACCGATACATGTGGAGTCACCAGCCACTTCTTTTCACCTGACAGCGAGGAGTTTCACCAGCGGGACGTAGCACATGGGAGGATCACGCTATTCCCCCCACCCCCCCAAACAGGCAACCCAACCCACCCCACCAGAGGAGGCGCTAGTGCAGCAACCAGGACACATACTCATATCCAGCTTCCCACCCACAGACATGGCCAATTGTGTCTGTAGGGACGCCCGACCAAGCCGGAGGTAACACGGGGACTCGAACCGGTGATCCCCGTGTTGGTAGGCAACCGAATAGACCGCTACGCCACCCGGACGCCCTGTGAACTTCGTTCTTAGTCAGCTCACGGAGTGATGGGCAGTTACAGTTTGCCTACATTCTCTGACATACAATAAAACGGAAACAGTAGGCAAGGACTGTGCATCTACAAGCGTGTTATGTCAAATGAAATGCCGCCTGGCTTAACATGGTTTTCCCAAACTGTTCCCAACATAAGGGAAGAATTGAAGAGACATGTGGGAGGGGACTGGACAGACACTCTTCATAGGATGCTTGTTTCTCCAACAAGCCCAGCTGATAACAGCTGTCATGAAGGGACAAAGTTGTAATCATTTCAGAGCTACATGGTTATTTTAGATCTCTGGGTTGCTGCTGGACAGATGAGAGGAAAGTAAAAGATTGATGGCTACGGGGCGTCCGGGTAGCGTAGCGGTCTATGCCGTCGCCTACCAATGCAGGGATCGCTGGTTCAAATCCATGTGTTACCTCCGGGTTGGTCAGGCGTCCCTACTGACACAACTGGCCGTGTCTACTGGTAGGGAGCCAGATGTGGGTATGTGTCCTGGTCACTGTACTAGCACCTCCTCTGGCCGGAGGGGGGAGGGGGAATAGTGTGATCCTCCCACGCGCTACGTCACCCTGGTGAAACTCCTCACTGGCAGGTGAAAAGAAGCGGCTGGTGACTCCACATGTATCTCGGAGGAGGCATGTGGTAGTCTGCAGCCCTCCCCGGATCAGCAGAGGGGGTGGAGCAGCGACCAGGATGGCTTGGAAGAGTGGGATAATTGGCCGGATACTATTGGGGAGAACAAGAGGGGGGGGATTGATAACTACATAATTTATTCCTTCGGAAATTATAGTGCATGAGTTGTTCCACCTCACCATTGACTCTAACCACATAGAATCTGGAAGCTTTGTGTTCCTGTGCTGTACAAACATGATCTGACCTTTGAGTCACAGGAAACCAATATGATCCCTTTTCTTGACTTAGTCTGGCCACATGTTCTTAACCTTTAACCCCAGGGTGACCCCAGTTAGAGTCGGCGATGTTCGCGGTCTTTCACAGGGCTCACTAATGACCTGTATACCGCCTGTGAGAGGGGGGGGGGAAGTCAGGAAGTGTGGCCACAACAAAGGTTCCCTGATTTGATATTACCAAAAATGTCCAAGCTATAGGAATTACAGATATCTAAGAATCAATAAGAGCCTTGAGCGTGGCAGAGCCTATAGCCGCAAAGCCGTGCTAGTGGAGCAACACTCACGGTGACAGCTGGGTGGTCTGAAATACCCCGGGGGGCAGGCCGTGGGCTCTGCAGAACAACGATAGGAGATGGGGGAAGGAGGAGGGGATTGGATGGGGGTGTGTGGCGGTGGTGGGTGGGGCGGGGGTGGGGGGTTGGAAAGAGAGCGAAGGAGCGATTTCAAAAGGTTGTTGAAGAATGTGTGACAGATTACATCTCAGCGTGAGACGTTGCAACACCTAATTTACTGAACTTACCCACAATATGGCCGAAAGGAGATTTGGTGGTCGTCTGGTGTACAGGATACCCTAATCACAAAGGAAACACATGAAATCAAGACCACCACCTATCATCACGTGCTACATGCAATCATTGTTTTTGGACAATTTTTTAATACAGTACTAGCCAAAAAGAAAAGTTGCAGAAAACTGCCCAAAATTGTGCAAAATAGCAGAAAAGCCTCTACTAAACGACAAGCGGTGCTCTCACAAGACCGTTAGAGCCAACACACCACGTAAACCCCCTCTTTTCCACATTACATGTAGCAATAAATGTCAACCTCGTTTATGTGAGCTGAGAAAGCAAACGGTTACTGTCTCTGGTCTGACGAGCATATAAACGTAACGTGATTAAAAGTTTACTTCAACGGTTTGTGTCTACCGTTAGACAATCCATGGGTTTCACAGCCGCGGGCCATGGTTAGATAATGGCGTTGAGTAAAAACAGATGAGAACTCCTGCACAAGGACAGCCTGGTTCTTTGTGTTCATGGGAACGGTGGTTTGACCGAATCCAGATGGGGGTACAATCACTTTTACATCCCCGTGTGCCAAAGTCGTGAGAAGACCGTAGTAGAGATGGACCCAACTGCAATGTCCAACGTACACGGCAAACAGAAAGTGTGTCGTATTTCACATTTTGAAAAGGAGTGGTGCAGAAAGCCTCCTTTTATCAACAGTTCAGCAGGCCCCCCGAGTCAAACACTGACTGATGACAAGCGAGTTTCCATCACGCGCGCCCACGTCTGGCTGAAGAGGGGGATGCGATGACACGTATGTGGAGACGCCCAACACAGGCTTGTGTCAGTCAAAGCCTCACCGACCGACGTGAGGCAAAACCTCAGCAACAAGCAGATAAAAGATGAGCTGGCAGCCACTTACCACTAAAAGCAAACATGTGGTAGCAGCAGCGGAGTACACAGGCTTTATTCTATCTTGCAAATTAAAAGTTAATACACATTCATTTTTGAATGACTCGCAGATCTGATGCTGGGTATGATTTTGCTAATACAACTCTGTCAACAGCTTGTTTGTAGTCATCCATCCATCCATTATCCTAACCGCTTATCCTGCTCTCAGGGTCGTGGGGATGCTGGAGCCTATCCCAGCAGCCCCCCCATCCCATCCCACACCACCACACCACACCTAAGGACAATTTAGTACGGCTGATTCACCTGACCTACATGTCTTTGGACTGTGGGAGGAAACCGGAGCCCCCGGAGGAAACCCACGCAGACACGGGGAGAACATGCAAACTCCACACAGAGGACGACCCGGGACGACCCCCAAGGTTGGACTACCCCGGGGCTCGAACCCAGCACCTTCTTGCTGTGAGGCCACCACACTAACCACCGTGCTGCCCATAGTCATCCAAAGGATGACCAAAGTGTTCCATCTTGGTTTCCCCAAAGAAATGACTGTAAAAGTGAATCCATGTTACGGCAGCATGGATATGAATTCCTCCTTTACCATGTAGGTCTGCAGCATGAACCACATACTTCAAATAATTTGCCCCCCCCCTTCAAAATGCCAAATAGAGACAACTGATAGATCATCAGTCAGCTGAGGGCAAAGCAGCTCAAACCTCAAATATGACCCTCAAAGAACTGGGGTCAGTTAGTTTGACTCTGAGTTTGTAAATATATCCACAACTCCTTGGCAGTCCAAAACAGCACTTCCTCAATTAATATACCGAGTCCAGTTGCACTTGATTCAACTCCTTTGGATAACCATGACCTGGATGAATGAGAACATTCACAGACATGTCTTCCTCAATTAAGCCGCTTGGTTAAGTTGCCTCTCTCACCTACTACTACTAGTACTTTCGGCTGCTCCCGTTAGGGGGCGCCACAGTGGGTCATCCGTTTCCATCTCTTCCTGTCCTCTGTCACACCAGCCACCTGCATGTCCTCCCTCACCACATCCATAAACCTCCTCTTTGGCCTTCCTCTTCTCCTCTTCCCTGGCAGCTCCATATTCAGCATCCTTCTCCCAGTATACCCAGCATCTCTCCTCCACACATGTCCACACCATCTCAAGCTCACCTCTCTTGCTTTGTCTCCAAACCCTCCAACCTGAGCTGTCCCTCTAATATACTCCTTCCTCATCCTGTCCTTCTTCATCACTCCCAATGAAAATCTTATGTTTCCCATTCATCTGTCTGTTAAAAGTAACTAGGAGCATGTCGAGTGGTTTAGGTGAAATGGTACTTACTGATACACTGAGGATAGCCATAGTGACCGTCTGCACAGCGATCGCAGTTGTCTCCAGCGAACTCCGGCTTGCAGGTACAACGCCCAGAGCCCATCTCACAGCCAGCCGTCGTCCTGCTATCACACCTGCAAGCTGGTTGGAGACGCTCGAATTTATGTTGACGACTGCACAAACATGTGAATATCTTGACGTATACATAAGCAAAGACGATTTATATATTTGGCATGCATGGGTACACAAGAACCTCAGCAGAATGTGCAATTGTTGGTTCTGAGATAAAAACCATTTATAAAAGGAGCCGTCAGACCTGCAGGGGCAGATCAGGCACCCTCCTTAAATAGGGCACCAGGATAGGCTGCAAACCAGTCACAAAAAATAAACCACACCATGAAAAACAAGATCTCACACCCTGATTTAAGGAAAGGCCAAACTTCTTATTTAATTGGTTACCCGGGCCGATCATTCAGCCAATCATAGGGTCCCTCAAACTGCCAATTGTTATGACCAACAATCCATTTCAGTCAAATCACAAAATGGGGGCGTCTTCTTCTGTGTGTGCGAATGGTGTGATGTGAGTCTCCCTTGTGTGCATCTGCAGTCTTGTCCCCCCAGGTGCCCATTGTGACGGCGGTTGCCACCTGGAAACTGCTTGGCATCCCCCTCATTATATTTTGTCTTTATATATATCTCATAAATCCATATAATTTTGTTATCCTGTTTCAATGATGTATCCTTCTGTCACTCAGATGTTTGACTAGTGTGTGTGTGTGTGGGGGGGGGGCGGGTTTGGTTTGGTTTTTGTATCTACATGGTGATGGTGGTCGTATGGCTCGGGTCCTGGGCTGTTCTGGTGGCGTGTGGACACTGCTTGGCATCCTCATCATATTCTTCATCTATTTTATAATTGTGTTATCCTCTTTCATTGTTGTATTGTGTAAATTGTGTAAACACAACATCCCCTTTGTTTGTCTTGGGGGAGAGATGTCTCCTCTGTTGCTCTCCCTGAGGTTTCTTCCTATTTTTTCTCCCTAAAGGGTTTTTTTTTTTTAGGGAGTTGTTCCTTATCCAATGTGAGGGTCTAAGGACAGGGTGCTGTGTTTCTGTAAAGCCCCGTGAGGCAATTTTGTAATTTGTGATATTAGGCTATACAAATAAAATTGACTTGACTTGTCCCTGTCCTGTTTGGTGGCCAATCCAAACCAGACAGTGATGGCTGTGCAGAGGACGGACTGGATTATTGCAGAACTGAATCAGCAGTTCCCGAGGGAGGTTGAACCTCTTGTGCTGGTGAAGAAAGAACATCCTCTCCTGGGTCTTTTTGATGAGTGTGTCTATGCTGGATGACCACCTTAGTTCCTGTGAGACTGTGGAACTCAGAAGTCTGTAGGTTTTCACTGCAGACACCATGCTGTTGAGTATGGCGAGGGGCGGAAGTGTTGGGAGGCTCCCTCCTGAAGTCTCCACAGTTTTGAGCGTGTTCGGCTCCAGGTTGTTATGGGCACACCAGTGGGCCAGCTGTTCAACCTCCCATCTATGATGGTGTTGTCTGCAAACTTCAGGAGTTTAACAGACAGGTCTCCTAAGGTGCCGTCATTTGTGTAGAGAAAGAAGAGTAGAGGGGATGGCAACAGGCATGGGCGGAAGTCCATGAATACTGACTGGCATGGCATCCGGCGCTTTACCTGGTTTTGTCAGGAAGGGCATCCGACGTAAAAGTTTGCCAAATCAGTATGCGGCTTTACAAGAACATACCGGATCGGTCAAGAACCAGGTTAACAACGGCCACCACTGGTGCTGTGCCCTCACATGATACCGATGGAAACAATAAAATCCACTGTGGTCACCCCTGAGAAACAGGGAACAAGCCAAAATAAGAAGAAGAGGAGAGTAGAGGGGAGAGCATACATCCCTGGAGGTGCCAGTGCTGATTTTTTTGGGTGCTCTATGTGATTTTCCCTAGTCTCACCCACTGCCTCCTGTCTGTCAGGAAGTTTTTAATCCACTTTCAAATGGGGGCTTGTACAGTTTGAAGCGGAGGATATTTGGGATGATGGTGTTGAGCGTTGAGCTAAGTCCACCAACAGGACCCTTGCATGTGTCCCTGGGGAGTCGAGGTGTTGGAAGATGTAGCGCGATCCCATGTTTACTGCATCGTCCACTGACCTGTTTGCTCGGTAGGCAAACTGCAGGGGGGTCGAGCAGGGGGCCTGTGATTTCCTTCAGGTGGGATGACACCAGTCTCTCGAAGGATTTCATGATCACAGACGTTAGGGCAATGGGCCTGTAGTCATTTAATTTTGTGATACGGGGTTTCTTGGGGACCGGGATGATAGTGGAGCTCTTGAAGCAGGAGAGGACTTCACACAGTTCCAGTGATATATTGAAGATCAGTGTGAATATGGGATCCAGCTGGTCAGCACAGACTTTCAGACAGGAGGGTGACACGCCATCCGGGACTGGTGCCTTCCTGGTCTTCTGTCTCCGGAAGAGCTGGCACATGTCCTCAACACAGATTCTGAGTACGGGTGGGAGTCGGTCAGGAGGGCAGAGGGGCTGGCAGGGGGTGCAGTTGGTGGTGTGTTGTGGCTGGAGAGGGTGATGGGTGTGAAAGTTTGCTTATCAAACCTGCAGTAAAACTCATTTAGATCGTCAGCCAGTGGCTGATTCCCTGTAGTGTTGGGGGATGGTCTCCTGTAGTTGGTAATGTCTTTCAAGCCTCTCCAGATTGATGCTGGGTTGTTGTCAGAAAACCTGTTTTTCAATTTTTCATAGCACCTTTTTGTCACTCTGATCTCCTTTGTGAGTGTATTTCTGGCTTTGTTGTACCGGATTCTATTCTCCACTCCTGTAGGCTTCCTCTTTGGCCTGACAAAGCTGCCTGAGTTTTGTTGTGAACCAGGATTTATGGTTGTTGAAGGCACCATAAGTTTTGGTGGGCACACGTATTTCCTCACAGAAGCTGATGTAAGATGTCACAGTGTCAGTAAGTTCGTGCAGGTCTGTAGATGCAGCCTCAAAAACACTCCAATCAGTGCAGTCAAGGTTGGCCTGAAGCTCCAGTTTTGACTCACTGGTCCATTTCCTCACAGTTTTGACCAGAGGCTTTGCAGATCGTCAGCCAGTTGATGATTCCCTGCAGTGTAGGGGGATGGTCTCCTATAACTGGTAATATTTTTCAAACCTCTCCAGACTGATGCTAGGCTGTTGGCAGAAAATCTGTCTTTCAACTTTTCAGAGTTGTACCTTTTTGCCACTCTGATCTCCTTTGTGAGTGTATTTCTGGCTTTGTTGTACCGGATCCTATTCCCCCCGTAGGCTTCCTCTTTGGCCTGAGTTTTGCTGTGAACCAGGATTTATTGTTGAAGGTACAGAACGTTTTGGTGGGTACACACATTTCCTCACAAAAGCTAATGTAAGATGTCAGTTTCAGTAAGTTCGTGCAGGTCTGTAGATGCAGCCTCAAAAACATTCCAATCCGTGCAGTCAAGAATGGCCTGGAGCTCCAGTTTTGACTCACTGGTCCATTTCCTGACAGTTTTGACCACAGGTTTTGCAGATTTTAGTTTCTGCCTGTAGGTTGGGATAAGATGAATCAGACAGTGATCAGACAGTCCCAGGGCTGCACGGGGAACAAAGCAATAGGCGTCCTTAAATATTGTGTAGCAATGATCCAGAGTGTTTTTCCCTGGTAGGACATTTGACATGCTGTCTGTATTTTGGCAGTTCATGGCTGAGGTTTGCTCTGTTAAAATCCCCAACGATAATGAGAAGGGAGTCTGTATATTTGTGCTCCATGTTTGTAATTTGATCAGCCAAGGTGATTAAATGCCTCTTTAACACAGCGCTAGGGTGAGACATAGTAGACACCGACCAGAATAAATGATTAAAATTCCCGCGGTGAATAGAATGGTTTACAGTCCATCACAAAGGTCTTTAAGTGAAGGCTGCATGATTTCTTCAACACTGTGACATCCGTAGATCAACATTCATTTATGTAGAAGCATATGCCGCCACCCAGATGAAGTGTACTGTCCAGTATATACTAACTCAGCCAGGCTTCAGTGAGACAGGGCAGCAGGTCTGGAAAGGTGTCGAGTTTTTTCCATTTATGAGTAAGAGTTCGTCCCTGTTGTTGGCCAGAGAGCGGACATTAACCAGGTGGATTGATGGGAGGCGGTTCTAAATCCCCACTGTCACAGTTTAACGAGTGAAACAAAAGTCTGTTCAGTTTGTCCAGTGGACGGTTGGAGGCTTGAAAGTTCTTGCCTGCTGTATGTGATCAGCGAGTGGGCGCTGGAAACTAAACAAATAAACAAAAACAGTAAAAGTAGAAGACAGCGCAGAACCAAGGCTACCGTCCATGGCACCATCTTGATATCAGGACGTTTTTGGGATAACGGGCTTTCGGACATATGGGCCTTCAGTCCAATAGGACATTTTTCAAAGTATTCAGGTTTTGGAATAATGGGCCATCGGAACAATGGCATGCATCATGTAAGCAAATGGAATTTGGAATAACAAGTATGCTAGCTAATGTTCGACTCCATTGAAATAACATTAACACCTAACATTACATGCAAATTTTGATGGCTAGCATTCACTACATCAAAACAACAGTCCCAAGCTTGACACGTCGTCATACAAGCCAACATAACACTACTGTAAGAAATTCTTACCTTAACGACTCAGACTCGAGTCCGACTCGAGTCCTGAAACTCGTGACTCAACTTGGACTCGAGCACTGATGACTCGGACTTGGACACGAACACTGGGGACTCGAGACTCAACTCGGACTCAAGGTTTCGTGACTTGACTACAACACTGGTGTGTGTGCGCATGCTTGCGAGTGCATTTGTTTGGCTGTTGTGTCACAAAGTAAATAAACTCACTTTGAAATGGTGACAGCTGTGTGACTTTTGTCGAATGTAGATCTTTTTTATTTGTGTGTCAGCTTTTTTACGGTGCCAGAGTGGAGCACTGGAGCCCATCTTGGAACTCGACTCAGACTCAACCTTGATGACTCGGACTCGGACTCAGGTAATGGTGACTTGACTCGAGACTCGACTAGGACTCTTCTTTAGGGACTCGGACACTGGGGACTCGAGCCTCGACTCGGACTCGAGGTTTAGTGACTTGACTACAACACTGCCTTAAGGCATCGGGGCAGTCAAAAACTGACCTCCCAGAGACAGTCCTCTACAATCTTCTCAGGTGCATTGCACGTGCCAAGCACAGAAGCCAGGAGCTTTTTTTTTTTTTGGACAACTCAGAAGGCGTGGTTCTCATTTCATTCCATGTGACTCTGTCTTCGCAGACCGAGGCCGCCCCACCCCCATTTCAAAAACTCATCGGATCTACACGAATCACACAAATTATCTATTTTGGATTCAAAACAGCAGTTTTGGCCAATAGGTGACAAGTTTGCATCCCTGCTAAATGACGATTAAAGAGCCTCTTTTGTCTACATGTGACAAAGCCAGCAACCTCTGTTGCTAAGCTCACTTAATTGAGTTTGTGGCTTATCTGGTTCACCTTTCAAAGCACCTTAGGGGCCACCAGTTTAATTTCACTGCTTTCTAAAGTCCTAACGCAACTGGCAGCTATTTATATGGCACGAGGAACAACCACGGTTTCATTCAAGCAATGTAAACAAGCGCGCAGCCTTATTTAGCAACAGTTCAAGAGGTGGTTTCAGGGTTAACGGTGCCATGGCGCCATTTGTCTCTGACGGAAACAATGCACTGACATCTCTTCTGTACAGGGATGCTTTGAACACAGCACTGTTTTGACCTCACACTAGTTAGTCACACATAGGTTAAATATCTATATGGGGAGACATCCTCCAGCTCCTCAACTGTCCGTAGTGTGACTCAAATACATCACACTTGGACCTCTGGACTCTTGTTTTATTTTACAGGACTTAAAATGTAACCCTGGTGGACATTTGACTGTTATGGTGACATAACGTGCAGGACAGAGGGGGAGACACTCACATATACATCCGGCGGGAGACTCGGGGGAGACTCCGTAGGGCCTGTAGAAGCCTTCAACGCATTTCTCACAGTTCACGCCAGCCGTGTTGTGCTGAAGAGGTCCAAAAACACGTCGTGTGAGACAAATAGCTAGAATCCACACAGAACTGAGCAGAGCTGGACAGAGGTCCTTTTAACAGAACAAGCCTTTATAGGAGCAGAAAGGTACCGTAGAAGAAACAGAAAACACAATTTACAACTGTCTTTTACAAATCCATCTGGTGTGTTTTTCCGCCGCCTCCATTTAACTGGACACGGTGCTTAAGATCTGCCACTCTCTGCATAAACCATAACCATAGACTGTCTTGCGTACATGTAACACCCAGTTCAGTTTTATTTTAACACAATGAACGTCCTTCTTTTAAAGGACAGGGGGCAAATAAAGACGCTTTAGACAAAATCAATTTTTTTTGGATGTCAAGCATTATCGGTCTTTGAACAAGACAGAACCTTTTTTTCCCCCTCCCCTCAATTGTACTTGGCCAATTACCCCACTCTTCCGAGCCGTCCCGTTCGCTGCTCCACCCCCTCAGCTGATCCGGGGAGGGCTGCAGACTACCACACGCCTCCTCCCATACATGTGGAGTCACCAGCCGCTTCTTTTCACCTGACAGTGAGGAGTTTCACCAGGGGGGACGTAGCACGTGGGAGGATCACGCTATTCCCCCCAGTTCCCCCTCCCCTCAATTGTACTTGGCCAATTACCCCACTCTTCTGAGCCGTCCCGTTCACTGCTCCACCCCCTCTGCTGATCCGGGGAGGGCTGCAGACTACCACATGCCTCCTCCCATACATGTGGAGTCACCAGCCGCTTCTTTTCACCTGACAGCGAGGAGTTTCACCAGGGGGGACGTAGCACGTGGGAGGATCACGCTATTCCCCCCCAGTTCCCCCTCCCCTCCGAACAGGCACCCCGACCGACCAGAGGAGGCGCTAGTGCAGCGACCAGGACAGGACACATACCCACATCCGGCTTCCCACCCGCAGACACGGCGAATTGGCTCTGTAAGTTCCAACACGGGGATGGGAACCGTGTTGGTAGGCAACGGAATAGACCGCTACGCTACCTGGACACGAACAAGAGAGAGTCTTCATAAAAAAACCATCCACACGTCTGTTTTACTAGGGAGATGTTGCAACAAGCAGTAGAGAGGGCCTTACAAGTAAGTAAAATAGCCATGACACATCATCTCCATTTGCAAAAAGCATGCATACATAGACATAAAGAGAGCACACACACACACACACACACACACACACACACGGGAATCAGTTTAGACTTGATATGTACTTCATACCTGGCAGTTGATGCACACTCCTCCTCCATCGTACCTGCCAAAGGTGTCTAAACTTGCTCGCCTCTGCTCCACCTCTGGGTCATAATAACAGTCAAAGGCATGGGAGAAGCACTGGCAAGCTGAAGAGGAAAGAGGAAATCCCCAGATAGACACAGACACACGCGCACAGACATTTAATGCATTTTATAGCCCACTCCTGCATCCAAACCAATCTAAGCACTTCCTCGGAGGAGCAACAAGTCCTTCAAAAAAAAAAGACTTAAGTCTTGCAGACTTAAAGTCAAATCTAACCAAAACAGAAGTCCAGATCCTCTTCCCTCGAAGCATCCCATGTGGCGTGTTAATGTTTATGTGTGCTTTGGGTGTATTTCCACTACATGAGTGCACTGATTTGATTAAATGTCTCCTTCAGCCCCCCCCCCCCCCCACTCTATGTTTTTATGGTTGTGAGAAGATTGGGTTTCAGCATCTCCAGCTATAAAGAGAGATTTTGTCATCAGTCCAAGGCAATTAGAATCCAGCTGGCATGAGCTCAGCTGGCTGGCTGGCTGCCTGACTGTCTGTTGGGGTGATTGGGCAACTGGATTGCTGGCGGACATGCTAGCATGGTCGACTATCTGGTTGGCTGACTAGCATGTGGCTAGCATGGGTCGGACTAGCTGGCCGACTGTCTGACTTAAGAGACAAAGAGCAGCCAAAAAGTGGCCCTGGGGCTAAGTGTGACGTTCACCCCACATGCCGCACATGTAAATACCCTCGAACCTCTTCACTGAAGCTCTCTACAACTCCATATCAGGGCATTTGGTACAAGGGTTAAATACGACAGAGGCGTCAGGAGGGTCATAAAACTTGAGGCCCTCTCTGGGGGCCTTAAAGTCCCCAGAGCATTGTGTAGTGAAAGAGGTGGCAGAGCTTGATTTTTTTTTTTAGCCGTCAGACTACGGCGCTGCAGACATACACAGCGTACTTACGCTGGCATTCGTTGGGGCTGTCCGTCGTTGCGGTACGCCACGGCTTCTGGTTGAAGCCCGGGCAGCATCGGTCACACGACTCCCCGCATGTGTTGTGCTGGCATTCACACTGCAGCCTGAAGACAAGGATGACACACCTGGATTTAGTGACGCTCTATTTCTCACACACGTCTCGCGGAGGACAAGACAGCCAGCGGAGTATGCGCTCGTCTGAAGGTATCTGAAAATCAAATCTGAGGAGTCGCCGGACTGCTATGAGCTCCCACTTAGAAATGTTCCAAACTGAGCATCCACGTGTCCTTGTATGGTCTAGTTTCTGTTCCGTTTCAGAGCAACACCCGCCCCACATCTCAACCTCTTGTCCTGTTGTCAACCACTGACATCATTATAGCCAGTCGTCAGCAGGTCAGTGAACAGAATGCTTCTTTAAATGCCGATGCCAAGAAACAACCCTATGAGGTCATTTCCTTTTCACTGCAACCCAACAGCGTCTCTGAGCTCGCGCGTTTCTGTTGTCCCTATAATCTGTCCTTGTTGTATTTTCTTGACACTAAGCCACCTCTGCGTATGTAAACCTCTGCACCATACAACCCACAGTACAAAAGACTATTCGGACAAACCCGGTTAGCAAATAACGGTAAGAAACAATAAAGGGCTGATTGTACTGGATGATGCCATTTTCATTGGGAGTGAAGAAGAAGGACAGGATGAGGAACGAGTATATTAGAGGGACCGCTCAGGTTGGACGGTTTGGAGACAAAGCAAGAGAGGCAAGACTGAGATGGTTTGGACATGTGTGGAGGAGAGATGCTGGGTATATCCGAACCAGAATCAGAATCACTTTGTCATTTCATTTCATGCACCTGCGCGCATGAAATGAACGAAACATTGTTTCCCCCGGCCCACAGCAGTGCAACACAAAGACAAAGACACATATCCAAAAACTACAAGAACTACAAGAACACATAGTATATCTAAACTAAACGAAAAAAAGTACTGTCCAGGAGAACAAATGCCCGCCAGGATGACAGTCGGTGTTTCCTCTTCGGGCCCAGCGCCGGTCAGGGCCGTGGTCCTTGGGCCCACAGGATGCAGCAGACCAAGCTCTCCCAGCCGATCCAACGCCAGTTCTCCTAGCCAGACACCATAGACACACCTCTCCACACTCCACATGATGACACTAAAAACACAGTCAAGGCTAGGTGAGGCCACCGCCAAACCACCCTCGGTGTTACTGGAACTGCCGGTCTGCATGGGCTAGCAGTTAGCTTAGCCTGCCCTGCTTACGCATCCTGTCAGACCGCTCTTGGTGTTTCCTCTTCGGGCCCAGCGCCGGTCAGGGCCGTGGTCCTTGGGCCCACAGGATGCAGCAGACCAAGCTCTCCCAGCCGATCCAACGCCAGCTCTCCTAGCCAGACACCCTGGTCACACCTCCCTGCACTCCACACAACAACACTAAAAACACCAGGCAAGGTGAGGCCACCGTCAGACCACCCTCGGTGTTACCGGACCTGCCGGTCTGCATGGGCTAGCAGTTAGCTTAGCCTGCCCCGCTTCCACGTCCTGTTAGACCGCTCTTGGTGTTACTTCTTCAGGCACAGCTCCAGGCAGGGCCGTGGTCCCTGGGCCCCCAGGATGCAGCAGACCAAGCTCTCCCAGCCGATCCAGTGCCAGCTCTCCCAGCCATCAAACGAAGACACACTTAGACGCAGACGTGGAAAAAGACACCACATGGACGGTGCTGGGTGAGGCCACTGCAAATGTGAATTCATACCGCCATCTTCCCACACCGGTACTTGGTGAGGCCGCTGCAAACGTGAATTTGTGCCGTCATGTATTTGCCATCATATTGGGAGAAGGATTCTGAATATGGAGCTGCCAGGGGAGAGGAAAAGATGAAGGCCAAAGAGGAGGTTAATGGAAGGGGTGAGGGAGGATATGCAGGTGGCTGGTGTGACAGGGGAAGATGCAGAGGACAGGAAGAGATGGAAACTGATGATCCGCTGTGGCGACCCCTAACTGGAAGAGCCGAAAGTAGCAGTAGTAGTAGTAGTAGTAGAAGTAGCAGTAGTAGTAGTAGTAGTAGTACTGGATGGTGCCATACTTCAATTTTACTTTTGAAATGATCATTAGTTTAACCCATGAAAAAGCCTGCAAGTGTATGTGTGGTTATAGACATTATTTCTTCAAGAGCTGTCCACAATAAATACTAACTTAGTGCTGGACATTATAGCTCATACAGAGCCAGACAGACTGAAAAGCCGGCGGGTACTGAATAAATATGGGGGAAAGTGTGTAACTCACCTATTTGGGTTTAGCTGGTTTTGGCTACCACACACCTGTGCGTGACCATGACAAACGCAGCGTCCACCAATACTGATGTCTTTGATACTGTAGTAATACTGCGAATAAAATGAAAGACACGTCATCAGAAGCCGACTGTTATCAGTTAGTCACATCGCCCCACGCCAGTGCAAACGCGGCCTTGCCTGGCTTCGCCACAGAAGTGAGTCATGTGGGTTAAACAAGTACAAAGCTCAAGCACGACAGCTGAGTCGAGACTGAATATGTGGGCTGAGTCACTTCATCATCGGAGACGTGAAACCTCAGCAGCAACTTAGCTCCTGTCTGTCAAGCCACATCCAAACTTATTGTCCTGACAGTAAACAGCATGTTTCAAATAACATCACATTTTAAGTAACGCTTGAGATTACAGTTCCAGCATTAAGTTCACTGTGCATTTTTTTCTCCCCAATTGTATCCGGCCAGTTACCCCACTCTTCCCAGCCATCCCGGTCGCTGCTCCACCCCCTCTGCTGATCCGGGGAGGGCTGCAGACTACCACACGCCTCCCCCCATACATGTGGAGTCACCAGTCGCTTGGGAGCACATTTGCTACTAGTACTGTGTGTGTGTGTATGTGTGTGTGTTTTACCCGACGTGTGACAGTGGGGTCTCTCTGGGCCTTGGAGATGAGATGGCCCAGCAGGGTGCTGGTGCGAAGGAAGTGCAGGCGGATGTTGGTGGCCTTGGTGAAGTCCTGCAGCACGGGGGAGTAGGTGAAGTTCCTGGACCCTGGCCGCCCGTTGACCAGTGACACGACGATCTGCACAAAACACAATTTATTGTGCACAGACATTCCTTCTATAACACCACATAGTATACCAACTCTGATGCCTTTTTTGGTGGTTTTTCCCTCATCATGAAAGGGCATGACATTTCACCTCTCCGTTCTCTAAAGGGACGATCCGGGAGTACTCCGTGGTGCAGATCTGGTCATCGTCGTGGATTATGCGTCCATTGGGCTGCTTGCCAAACCTTTCAATGCACTCACGCTTGGAATCTGACAACGAAACGATCAGCCTTTAATAAGGTCTTATCTTTACTCAGGTTTCAACATATACTTGGAAATATGTAAAATGGCAAAGTAATGGCGGGGACAAATCTTTCAACGGAGCAAAAACTGGGGGGCGTCCGAGTAGCATAGATGGGGTGGAGCAGCGACCGGGACGGCTTGGAAGAGTGGGGTGATTGGCCAGATACAACTGGGGAGAAAAAGGGGGGGGGCCCCCCAAAAAAAGAACACGTTGAATGTGTACCTTTAATTATACTTCTAACCAATTTATCATAATTGCAATTCATTTATCAAAATTATCTTCTTGGGGCGTCCGGGTGGCGTAGCGTTCTATTCCGTTGCCTACCAACACAGGGATCGGCAGTTCGAATCCCCGTGGTGCCTCCGGCTTGGTTGGGCGTCCCTACAGACACAATTGGCCGTGTCTGCGGGTGGGAAGCCGGATGTGGGTATGTGTCCCGGTCGCTGCACTAGCGCCTCCTCTGGTCGGTTGGGGCGCCTCTTTGGGGGGAGAGGGGGAATAGCGTGAGCCTCCCACGCGCTACGTCCCCCTGGTGAAACTCCTCACTGTCAGGTGAAAAGAAGCGGCTGGTGACTCCACATGTATGGGAGGAGGCATGTGGTAGTCTGCAGCCCTCCCCGGATCAGCAGAGGGGGTGGAGCAGCGACCAGGAGTGGGGTAATTGGCCACATACAATTGGGGAGAAAATGGGGAAAACTCCAAAAAAATGTTTATCTTCTTAATTTCAAGGAAAATCAAATTTTGCGCATGTTCCCAAGCAACGTGGGAGTCTAGGCGAGTCCTGCTGTGAGTCCGTGTTTCTCGTCTGCTCGAGGCAAAATCCTCCACTGTGCTGAAAAATGAGCCAACGTGTCCTCAGACTCGTCCAGATGTTGGAGAAAAAAAGAAATCATTAACTCCAAAAGAGTTGGCAACTTTCTGTCCGACGAGACTCCAAACATCAGTTTAAAATTAAGAAGTGTCTCTGAAAAATGAGCAACCCCGACAGCCGCCGACACAAACAGCCAAATACCACGCTTTTAGCGTGAGACACGGAGTGTTTCTACCTGCTGGAAAGGTAAGAGACCTTCTTGGAACGGTCCCACGTAATTAACATTTGTGAATGAAAAGTGAAATATTTGTAGAAGCACAACTCGGCAGCGTGATCAGGTGGGAGGAGCTCGGTTCTACACCATAAATCCTCCTGGCAGAACATTAACTTGGATCAAGAGAGCAAAACAGAAGAGGGGAAAAAAAACAACCCTCGGATGAGTCCCAGCTGTCTGCTGACACGGAGAGTGTTCAGACACCTCCCGGAGACGGGACGTCATCGCTGTCAGATCTGGCAACCCGGGACTGAATGGAGGGCATGGCAGGATGGGGGGATGGTAAAACCCTTTCAGACATGTCTCTTAACTGTAATTTAGGTATGGTAGAACATCGGGGTCATAACGGTACAGGTTAGAATTAATGGACTGTGTGGGACGACCTGACGGAAAAATCTGTAGTTCAGCCTTACACCCCGCATTTTACGCAGACTAAAAACAAGCCTTGTACCCCACATCAAGTGGCCAACCCTGGGAATTCCGAGTGACCCTGTTTCTCATGACTGTATCAAACAACTCACGACAGATCTGGTGGTCTATTCCGTTGCCTACCAACCAGTGGTGGATCTAGAGATTTTTTTCCTGGGGTGGCAAGACTGTGTCCCAGAGGTGGCAGCTGCCACCCCTTGCCCCCCCTTAGATCCGCGCCTGTGAGGGGGGAGGGGGGATTCTAAATCGGCGGCTTCTGTTTGAAATGAGTTTGGCGCGGGTCTCGCTGACCTTCACCATGCATGTACATAAAATATACTTTACAAACATATTATCTGATTTATAAATGGGGTGGCAACAGGGGAGGCAAGACTGTGTCCCAGAGGTGGCAGCTGCCACCCCTTGCCACCCCGTAGATCCGCCCCTGCTACCAACACAGGGATCACTGGTTCGAATCCCCGTGTTGCCTCCGGCTTGGTCGGGCTTCCCTACAGACACAACTGGCCGTGTCTGCGGGTGGGAAGCCGGATGAGGGTATGTGTCCTGGTCGCTGCACTAGCGCCTCCTCTGGTCGGTCGGGGAGCCTGTTTGGGAGGGAGGGGGAACTGGGGGGGAGTAGCGTGATCCTCCCACGCGCTACATCCCCCTGGTGAAACTCCTCACTGTCAGGTGAAAAGAAGCGGCCGGCGACTCCACATGTATGGGAGGAGGCCTGTGGTAGGCACGGTGTAGATCAGCAGAGGGAGTGGAGCAGCGACTGGGGCAGCTCGGAAGAGTGGTGTAATTGGATGGGGAGGGAAAAAAGGGGGGGAAATCCACAACAACAACGACAAAAAACCCCAAAACAAGTCTTGTACTTTACGTGAAGTAGAGAACCCTCTGAATTCTGAGTGATGTCTCATGACTCTATCAAACAACCTGATGACAGGTCTGGAAAACGTGAATGCAACATGAAAACTTACGTGCGAAATACTTCCAGGGGCTGTATGTTCTGCCGTGGTCCACAGAACGCTCCAAGACCCACAGGTCAGGACGAGGTGAGTTGGCAAACTTGATGAGGATATATGCCACATGGAAAAGCTAAAAAAAAAGAAAAGGATTCTTAATGGATTTTGTACCAAGTTGTAGTTTTCTGAGCTTTCCGCTTGCATCATCACGTAGGGTCCCAGCGTTGGGAGAAAACTCACACAATACTCCATTTCCTCCATTGATAGCTAGCCCCTTCCATTAACACGGTTGTTTCTCCTCGACTAGGTTCCAACGGTTTGCTACGGAGCCAGCGACATTAAAAAGGGTTAAATCATGGCATTATATTAAGGCCGCATGATGGTTTTTATTGTCATTGGAAACACCTGATATACCCATCACAAAGGGCTGTGATGTCAGCGATAGTCACATTTGGGCGACCAGTTGTTCATAGTCTGCATGCAAACTGAATGAGCCAGTCAGAAGTGGGCCTGTTGAACACGAGGCGTAAACTAAATAGACTGGGTAGAGGCTGCACAGAAAAGATGTGGAATTAAAAACAAAACAAGAGGTCTAGCTCACAATTTCAGAAACACTGAGATTTCATTTCATGCACTTGCACACATGAAATGAAACACAACATAGTTTCCCCAGCCCACAGCAGTGCACACAGACCAAAGCACATATCCAAAAACTACAAGAACTACAACAACACACATATCCAAACTAGCACATATATCCAAACCTAAATTTTTTTTTTAAATCACTGTTCAGAGAATGAACACCAGCCAGGATGACTGGCAGAACTGCTGGTCTGCATGGGCTAGCAGTTAGCTTAGCCTGCCCCGCTTCCGCATCCTGTCAGACCGCCCTCGGTGTTTCCTCTTCGGGCACAGCTCCAGGCAGGGCCGTGGTCCCTGGGCCCACAGGACGCAGCAGACCAGGCTCTCCCAGCCGATCCAGCGCTGCTCTCCCAGCCATCAAACAAAGAGAAACTTAGATGCAGACGTGGGCAAAGACCCTGCATGGACGGTACTGGGTGAGGCCGCCGCAAACGCGAACTTGCACCGCCATCTTCCCACACCGGAAGCAGAAGCAATTTGAATGTAAGGGAAGATTGTTGATTCCAAAAACAACAATACATCTATTGCATGGCTATATACTTTGGACTAGAAGAACCCCGCTACAATGTAGCGGTTTGGTTATCCACCCGTCTAAATCTCCCTCCTCTTCATCCTGCCAGCTAACCGCCTTCCCCCTGCCCCTAAACCCCCCCCACTCCAACTCCCTCCCCCCAAATGCTCAGAATCATCTGAAATGCCGAGAAAAGTGGTTTTTAGCCATTTTTAGAAAATGCATATTTTGCATAATTATTTTAATTTTCTGCTATTTTTCTGGTCCTCTCTGGAACAATACCTACCACCTCCCAAAAAAGTTAGGATCATAAGTGCATTTTTGCAAAAATGCATATATTTTGCATAATGCCAAAACATTTCTAAGTCCCAGAATTTCTTTTTTATATACAATGCTGCTTGAAAGTATGTGAACCCCTCGAGCAGTTTAGATGTTTCTGTTGTTTTACCATGATTTTCTTATTTTATCATCACCGGTTTTTATGTATGAAATTTCAGATATATGTTTATCAGTTGCATGTACTTGTTTAGTGGGACTTGTTTAAGCAGCCCAAAAACTACATGAAACATGGAATTAGTGTATGTGCAAAAGTAAGTGAACCCCCAGCTGCATTGGTTAAGTCAAGCAGGTAACAGACTCGGGGTGAAACACATCTGGGTGCTTAATTAATCATTTAAGCAGACCAATGAAATGAGACATCCTTGGGAAAGGGTTTGGCCTGCACTAATTAAAAGAGAGAGGAAACCAACCAAACCACTGTGGTCCCATACAAATCAACAATGCCGAGAGCAAAGGAGATATCCGAGGACATGAAGAAGAGGGTAGTGACAGCCCATCAGTCTGGGGAGGGATATAAGACCATCTCCAAGAGATTCCAGCTCCATCCATCCACTGTAAGACAAATAATTTACAAATGGAGGGCCTTCAACATGACAGCAACTCTGCCTAGAAGTGGACGCCCATCAAAACTATCACCCAGAAGCACCAGAAGAATAATAAATCGGGTAAAGACCAACCCACACATCACCTCTAGAGAGTTGCAGACCTCTCTGGTAGCATCTGGGACAAATGTGCATGCGTCTACAATCAGACGGAAATTGAATAGCCATGACATTCATGGGAGGGTTGCTAGAAGGAAGCCTCTGCTCTCAAAAAAGAACAAAGCTGCCCGTTTCAACCTTGCCAGAGCACTTGGACAAACCAGAGACCTTCTGGAAGTCCATTCTCTGGACAGACGAGTCCAAAATAGAATTATTTGGTCACAATCAAAACCAACATGTTTGGAGAAAAGCCAACACTGCATATGAAGAAAAGAACCTCCTCCCAACAGTGAAGCATGGTGGTGCAAATGTGAAGGTCTGGGGCTGCTTTTCTGCTCCTGGACGACTCCATATTATCCAAGGAACCATGAATTCTCCGGCATATCAACAAATTCTTGACCAGAATCTCCTGCCATCAGTCAGGGAGTTGAAGCTGGGACGAAAATGGATTATGCAACAAGACAATGACCCAAAGTATTCCAGCAAAACTACAAAGGAATGGCTTCAGAGAAAGAGGATTCGTACTCTGGATTGGCCCAGTCAAAGTCCGGACCTTAATCCAATTGAAATGTTGTGGCGAGACCTGAAGAATTCGGCACATACCAGATGTCCCTCCAACCCCTCTCAACTGGCGGAGTTCTGCAAGGAGGAGTGGGCAAAAAGCCCCATAAGCAGATGCGAGAGACTGGTTAGTGGTTACAGAAGACGTTTGGTTGAAGTAATGGCTGCAGAAGGAGGAGCCACAAGCTACTAATACAAGGGTGCACATACTTTTGCACATGTTAAATGTTCAGTTTTTGTGAAATAAACCACCTTTGTTGAATTAAATAATGAAAATATATCTCTTTTTGTGTGTGTGTCCATTATTTGGAAGGTGTGCTTTACAAATTGGGATTTGGATGTATGTGTAATAAGCTTATCTTAATGTTTTTTACAAAAACAGTGACCATGTCTGGAGGGTTCACAAACTTTCAAGCAGCACTGTAGGTGAAAAAATCAAAGATGCTCAAAATCATCTGAAATGCCGAGAAAAGTGGTTTTTAGCCATTTTTAGAGAAATGCATATTTTGCATATTTATGCATAATTATGCATACTTTTAATTTTCTGGGATTTTTCCCCTTACTCTCTGAGACAACACCTACCACCTCCAAAAAGCATTAGGATCATAAATGCTTTAGTTTTCGGTCCCGCTATCTACACTAACTAACACACACACACACACACTAACACCACACACACACACACACATTCCGAAAATATATGAGTAGATACAAATGATGACATCTGACTGAAGCAAGACTGTTGACCAGGTATGGTCAGTTATGGTCACAACAAGAGGAAACACTACAAACTGCCTAGTTACTATCACCTTAAATTCAACCGCAGGCTGTGAAATGATTTATGTTTTGTTTTGTTGGTTTTTTCGCTCTCCAGTTTTGTGAGCATATTTTGTGAGCATATTATAAACCATCCAAAGATATACCACTACTTTTGTATCGTCAGCGAAGGGGTTCTTGTTGTATCTTTTATTTCATTGATACAGTAATCCACAGCTATTCATAAAGTTAAAAACATACAGGTGTAAAGGTTAAATATTACAGGGTTAGTTTTATCAATACGAGGGCTCAACAGTCCCAGTTGCTATCATACATATTCCTGAAATCTGAGAAACATCAGCAGTGTGTGGGATCAGAAACGAAGCAAAAAGACGTTAGTACAAACGATCCAGGACATCAGCCTCCCCGCGCACTTGTCCAACAACTTCCCAACAAAAACTTGGGTTTAAAAATGGCATATTTTCCCCAAGAACAGCGAGGAAACAACATAGCTCCGGTCAAGACGGCGTCGGTATGGAGCAGGGGTGGGAATCTTTCAGAGTCTCACGATTCGATTCCCTTTCGATTCTTGGGGGTCACGATTCTATTTCATTTCGATTCTTGGGGCACAATTCGATTCCATTTCGATTCTTGGGGTCACGGTTCGATTCCATTTCGCTTCTTGGGGGCCACGATTCGATTCCATTTCGATTCTTGTGGTTACGATTCTATTCCATTTTGATTCTTGGGGTCACGGTTCTATCCCATTTCGATTCTTGGGGCCCCGATTCGATTCCATTTCGATTCTTGTGGTTACGATTCTATTCCATTTTGATTCTTGGGGCCACGATTCTATCCCATTTCGATTCTTGGGGTCACGGTTCGATTCCATTTCGATTCTTGGGGTAACGATTCTATCCCATTTCGATTCTTGGGGTCACGATTCGATTCAAAATCGCTTTTTGATTCAAAAGGATTTCAGATTCAAAATCGATCCTAGATTTGGTACAGAGGGGTGCCAATTCCCGGATCTACTCCAGTCCGCTGTGCGCTAAGAAAGATGGTGCTTACACTCGAGTGTATATAAGATTATGTAGTTTTTATATTTGAAAAAGTTATATCACTTGATTGCAATAATGTGAGGACACAAAGGCAGACGTAACCTTTCTCAGTGGCTCAGTTGTCTGGATCATAAATCTAAAGCCTTCATTGAGGACCACGCTGTAGGGACGCAGGTCTTTTGAAATGAAGCTGGTGATGGGTCTAGTTTTGTTTTGTTTTTGTGCCCGGGGTTTGGTACAGTGGTGCATTGCTTGTGTAACCGGTTATTTTCTTGCCCGGTGCGGGATTCGATACGGCGTGTACTGCACCACAAGGCGACATCAGTAACCACTCGACTAAAGGGTCAGACCCGTTAGCTAGGGAGCTAACGTGTCTTATTGGCAGTTTACATTTGTTTGTTAATGTTGCAGGAGGTCGTTGTTCCACTTCTTTCAACCGATGGCGTATGATGAGAGCCCTAACGTTTGTAGTGTTCCCCAAATACTGCCCTGGGTACGACCATAGGCGTTTCTAGTGTAGCACCCCTAAACTGAACCCCAGCGCCCCTAAAATTGAAGAGATTTTTTATTTTTTACTGTATGTCCATGTTTAATAAGCTGAAGAAACGTCAAAACCATATCCAGTATATGGTTTAAACGTAATATTTTAACAACAAAAATACAGCACCCCCCCCATGCTTCGAAAATGGTTTGATCCACCCCCCCAAATTTATCTTGCCTGGCCGGCCAGCACTCTGGGTGCTCAGCACCCCTAAAGCTCTGATCCTAGAATCGCCCCTGGGTACGACGTTAAACTGCAACCGTCGGGTCGTCGGCGACTAACCCGACACCCCCACTTCCACCCTAGGGTTGTTGTGAGGAGGGTGTGTGGACACCCAGCAGCACTAAAAACAAAAGCTCTCAAAGGGCGGATGAGTTCCTCTGTGAACCAACAGCCATCCATACCTGGAGAGGAGGAGATAGTGACCACCGGGTACTGCTGCCCCCTACTGGAACACAATGATGACTCAACCAAACCCAATCAGCATACCGGATCGGTCGAGGCCCGGGGAGCTGCGATGGATCGGGAACGGCGCGAGAGACTGGTGGAGGCATCAGCTGTGCTCCTACGGAACTGATGACGACGAAATACTTGGACTTTCGTTTTGCAAATCTTGCCTATTGACTGAGTCATGTCAAGCTCCTTCTTCCCCGGGAGATTGCAGAATCCAAAATGCGCCCAAACGCTTGCCTTCGGTGATGATGGGACCAGCTGAATTTGTTGCGGCTCCATTTTTTAAAAGGCTAGCAGGCGCTAACGTTAGCAGCGACTGACTAGCCACCGTCGTCTTTTCCGGAAGCCGGAACAGGCGCGCGGCCAGTCAACGTCGCTTGCAGCTAGGAGGCTACTTAAAAAAAAAATTTTTTTTTTAAATCGATTTTTGGAATTTGTGACTCTATTCAGAATCGTGGAAGATAATGTAACCGTATCGAATCCCGCACCGGGCAAGAAAATAACCGGTTTCATTGATGGCAGCGGTGGGATCCGGAAGTGTGCAGATCCTCAGAGGTCTCTTCGGAGCGCGGGAAGAACAAGCGTGAGGGCGCGCTTCCGGGGAGAGTGACGACTGTAAACTACTAATAAGACACGTTAGCCCCTAGCTAACGGGTCTGACCCTTTAGCCGAGCGGTTAGTGATGTCGTATCGAATCCCGCACCGGGCAAGAAAATAACCGGTTATACTACTAACCAATATTTTCAGATTTTTACATTTATATATGGATATATTCCAACGTGACACATATTCTATGCGCACTGTTTGGAACTATCCGGGGCTCCCATGATCCGCCATTGCTGTGGCCCATTGACGTCTACGGAGTTGGCGTAACTCTCTCTTTCTAGGGCTCTGGGTAGATGTATTGTGAACGCAGGTGTCGAAATTAACTAAACTTGTCACCCAGTTGGGTAGGAACAACACATTCTGTAGTCCTCCTGTGTGGAAAAGGGACAGAAGATAACAACAGCCACGCAACTCAATGACTAGTCAGTAATAACCTCAATTTATTTTATTTGCTATATTTTAGTTTTGAGGGACTTTGGTACCTTGGATATTAAATTACTGCATGCTCAACATATTGCATACAATGTTAAAATGTGTAATTGCCGCAGTTTCACGTTTTATTCCTGGCATGAAGGTTTTGCTGTTGCCCTGATGATATGGTATTTCTTATCGTCACTGCAACATGCAACACACTAATCACACGTTTACCATATCATGCAGCCCTACATCGTACGCCATTCTTGTTATTCGCCCTTATGTTCTCCTGGCCAAAACACAGACAAGTGGCCGACATTACATTTGTCAGCACTGAGTCAATAAAAACGATGCAGGTGCAGCAAACAACTGCAAAACCCAAAAGATCCAAGCCGGTGATCTGTGGCCTCTATCTTCCCTATCATAAAATACAAGTCATATAAGGGAATTTACTCAAGCTGATGACTGCTCCTGCCAACATCTTGCATTCTTTCAGGCTTGTAAAGCCCAGTACAGTATGTTTTCATCTCAGTTCATCATCATCTGTACGCGGGTGACTTGAGCTTGGCTGAGCACAACTGAAAGCTTACTTTTTTTTTTTTCCTTGTCAAAGGTTTCCTTGTTTTTGTCTGGCATGGCGTTGGTTTGATTTGGAATTTGCACCCTGTGACACCGGCCTGCTCATGACAGCTACAGTGTCAACAAAATGCCCCACCTACACCTGACCACCACACCCTTCCCTCATTCTTGTGGGGCAGAAACACAAGTAATCTCGAAAGTATTTCTGTTCTGGTATGGATCCTAAATTAAACATGATGGAGGGCAGGGATACAGCGGAAAATTAGAAGTAAACATATGGTACTTACTACTGGGATTAGAGTGTTGAATGAAAACTGTACCTTAAATATAGTCTGTTATTTTTAAAAAAAAAACCTTCTATTGACTGTCAGCCTAATGCATAGTTTGAAAAGGATGAGGGCAGGCCTGCACTAGCCTCCTATCCCTCAGTGCCTTGTTCAAACCCCAGCAGGTATTTGGAACATTCAGGGGTTTGTGTCTGTCCTTGCATGAGGCAGGGCGCTGTGCTAACACACTTATCAAAGCAAAGCACAACAGAGCAAAGAAGGCCAAAGCCTCTGCTGTGGACTTACAGGCTTGTCAACAAGGCTCCACAATTATCATGAAAGAACCCCCCCCCAACCTGGGTGTGTCCTAATACTAATTACTAATCAGAGGAGTTTCTCCACCCGCATGCTACAGGAAGCACCAAGTGGAAAAAACAAAAAACGCCATCACAAAAATACACGGAAGACCGGCAGCTTTCTAAAAACAGAAGCAAGGCTTTTTTTTTTAACAGAGCTCAGCTGCCTACTATCAATATCCTGTCTCTGCTGAGTTTTGGGAGAAAGCTTTGCTCACGCGAGCTGGTATGACGTCGGTAGAAGGTCGAGGGGAGGGAGGCAGGGAGGATGGGGTTGGCTAGAGACGTGCCGACTGGCATGTGGACCCCTCTCAGATTCCAAACATAGCGTCACATTCCGCTTCCCTACTAATGCTCCCATCGCAGGTCATGCCAGTGCTTCCAGAAAGCTGTCACTTACAAGCAGCACACCACAGTGAACATCTTCCCGGCCAGGCAGACACAGCTTGCCAGCAATAGCGTACATACAGAACAGATAAACTTGATAAACCTATCACCACATCTCAAGAAGGACCAGGTCCAGTATGCAAAATTTTTTTTTATCAAAGTAGAAAAGAATTGAATTGGGCGATCCAACCGCTTCATCTTAGTTAGCGCACCTCCTCTGGAAAGTCTGGTATTTTCAACTTCTTTAGGACAGGAATTTACCTCCCATAAGAGGTAAACGCCCTTTTATCCTAATTGTCAGCATGCAATTCACTGTGGTATCTCATGTCACTATGATGCCGGTTACTAAATGACGGTAAGAAGCATCCCTCAGAGCCCGTCCGAGGACGACACAGCTGGCCTGGCAGGCAGGGCCTGTCCTGGCATGGCTTTGCTTCAACTCGTGCCTCTTTCCATTTCTGTCGCGCCAGTCTAAACATTCACCTCTGAATTATATCCACCACCTATTGTTTGCAACGGCCCTGAAATACCACGACAGCGTGCTAACCCTACCAGCGGAGGATTCCAGGCGTTTCTAAAGACACGAAACAGATTGACAAGCCTGCGGCAAGAAAACCTGAATAGCAGTTTAGGAAAGCCAACTTCAGCCCCGCCCTGCATCTGTGGCCGCAGGTTACAGAAAAAAATGAAGGATCATGCAGGAGGTGAGGGTGAGAGGCTGTTGGTGGGTGTCCAAAAGGTCAGAGGTTGACCCAGCACAGGTATGGACTGAGTAAGTTGACCCTTGCCTCCTCCACCTCAAATTCCTGACAATGACCCCTATTAACGTGACAGCGGTACGAGTCATAAAAGATACTGCGAAAACCCCTTCAATTATCATAGCTGGGCAGCAGGAGACCTCCAACTATCCCGCGAGCCTGCACCATTTTCACTTTTCCATTTTAGCATTTTGGCTGTTTTCAAAGCATGTTTGGTGACTTCTATCTTCTTCTTTCAGCTTGCTCCCTGTTTTGCACGGGTCGCCACAGCGGATTGTGTGGTTTTCATCGGTACCCTGTGGGGGCACGGCACCAATGGTGGCTGTTGTTAACCCAGGCCTCAGCCAATCCCGTACGGCGCCTCGACTGATCCAGTATGGTCTTGTCAATCTGCATAATGATTTGGCAAAATGTTACGCCGGATGCCCTTCCTGACACAACCACTGACGCTACGGACGGGGGCACAAGTAAAGCGCTGGGTGCCATCCCAGTATTCATGGACCTGCGCCCATGCCTGTCGCTATTTAGTGACTTCTATCTGAATTGCGATAAAATATGACGAACTCCCTCACACACACACACACACTAGAGAACTATAACAAAAACTGGAGCCACTACCAAAAGCGCCATCCCTTCCAGTCTATTTGGACATCCTTGTGGCTGCCCTGACATGTCATGTCAAGATCAGGGATCGAACATCTTGAATTGTCATTGTGAGGCGTTTTTGGGCCTGCAGGTAGATTACACGTCAAGAAAAAATAGGAAATTAAACTGACCTTTAAAGATATAAATGGTTTCACAGTTTTGCAGCAATAACCAATGCAAGAGCTCATGGAAAAATAACAAAGCTCTCACAATCATATACCCATCAGTCTTCATTTGGATCATTCTTCGTATCGGAGAAAAAACTGAACAGATTCTTGATTTCACAAGGATTTTATGGACCAAGTGGAAAGTGAATCAACGTGCGTAGCTTAAAATTTATGCACAGTTACGCGATGCGTTACAAAAAAAATAAAATCTCACGCAGAAGCTTGTGTACCCACCCCATGCCAGAGCGTAAGTAGAGCCACTTCGCCATAAACACTTCCTCGTGTCTCTCAAAGCGTAACTCACCACCATGCAAATCACTGTTGCGCTAATGGCATATCGCCTAATTCGGGGAACCATGATCTATGAGTCAGTTTTCAAAACTTTACCCCCCCCCTCCTTTTTCTCCTCAATTGTACTTGGCCAATTACCCCACTCCCCCGAGCCGTCCCGGTCTCTGCTCCACCCCCTCTGCCAGTCCAGGGAGGGCTGCAGACTACCACATGCCTCCTCCCATACATGTGGCCTCGCCAGCCGCTTCTTTTCACCTGACAGTGAGGCGTTTCGCCAGGGGGATGTAGCGTGTTGGAGGATCATGCTCTTCCCCCCAGTCCCCCCCCCCCAACAGGCACCCCCAACCCACCAGAGGAGGCGCTAGTGCAGCGACCAGGACACACACCCACATCCGGCTTCTGTTTGTGTAAACAATTGCAGTGGAGACCGCAGCGTATACACAACGCATGACTGTTTTATTGTAGTCAGTCATTTTGTCATTCACACACAACGCTCGGGAAGGGGCTTAGACCAACGGCCCACCTAACATCTCCCTTTCTATACTAACCCTTATATGACTGATTCCCTGATTACCTCCAATGTAAGAGTAACCACCTATACGCTGAGTTTAAGTCTCTCAGTAAACCATATTTTTCAGATTCAGAACCCCCCACCCCTACTCCCTTTCAACTTTTCTAACTTTAACAAAACCCATAACCCAGAATCCAGTCCTTTCTATAGGTTCAGTCTGTTTGGCACTTTCACTAACATGCCACTAGCTGTCCTGTAGTGCGCTGTGAGTAGTGAGCTGCCCATGGGCTGGGGCAGGTCAGTTTGCCTGGCCGGGCTGAGTTCTTGGTCACTTGTGTCACTGTCCACAGTGTCACCATCCTTATCCTTGCCCATTGTGGCTTGGGCCGGACTACTGTGCTGCTTGCTGTGTTGCTCGGGGTGGTGTCTGAGAGCCTCCCTCTCCGCTGCTCTCAGGTCCACCCGGTTGCGCCAGTGGTGTGTCCCCTCTACATCCACCAAGTATGATCTGGGCCCCACCTGTTGAAGGCACACTCCTTTCCTCCACCTGCCTGTACTGTCTCCCGGTACAGGCTTCATTCTGATGTCTTGGCCGATAGACAGCTCAGATAGATCTCTGGCCGACTTGTCGTACCAGAATTTGGCTATTTGGTGTTTAACCTGCAGCCTTTCATGGACTCCTGTGATTATGCTTGGCTCCAAGAGTGCGTCAGAGACTGGGAGAGGAGTCTTCAGCCCCCGAGCCATCAATCTTTGTGCTGGACCGCTATGCATTCCATCTGTGAATGTGTTTCTCCACTGTAGAATGGCAATCCATGGGTCAATACCTGCACTGGCTGCTTTTTTGCATAGGTTTTTTACCATCTTCACAGCCGACTCAGCTTTCTCATCAGACTTTGGGTGTCTGGGTGATGACATAACATGTTCAAAATCCCACTCCTTCGCGAACTGACTGAATGTTTCACAGCCAAACTGGGATCCACAGTCTGTAATCACCCAGTCAAGCTGCCTGTGCCGTGCAAATTGGGCTTTGCACCTCAGCACTGTGGTTTCTGCCGAGAGATCTGGGAGCAGCTCTATTTCCCAGAAATCTGAGTAATGGTCTACCATGAGCAGAAAGTCTTTTCCTGCTTGTCTAAACAGGTCCATGCTAAGGATCTGCCATTGCAATGTGGGGAGTGCATGTGACATCATTGTTTCTCGCTGTTGTTCATGTGAGTATTCATTACATGCTGAGCACCGGCTCACATAGTCCTTGATCTCACCTTGCATTTTGGGCCAGTACAGTGTGTCTCTGGCCTATCTGCAGCATGCTTCACCTCCTGCATGGCTGGCGTGGATGCGTCTCAGCATTTCTGCATGCAGTGATTTTGCAACTATTACTCGTTGACTTTTAAAAAGCCCTCCATCTTGTGCACTGATCTCGTCCCGGGTTGACCAGTATTCTCTGACCGCTAGGGGAGTTTCCTCTCGGTGGTCCGGCCACCCCGGTAGCACTACCACTTTCAGTATCTGGAGGTTTTCATCTCCCTCCCTATGCTTCCTGATCTGAATCGGGCGCTGGCTGGTGACATTTAGTTAATCAGCTTGATTTATCTGTCCAGTGTCGTCCTGTGCCCTCTGTAGGTGGCCAACTGCAAGACGTGTGTATGCTGTGTCTGTTTGCGTTGATGGTGCTGTGGCTCTGCTCAATGTGTCGCTGATGTGCATGTCCGCGCCTGGCTTGTCCACTACTTTGAGGCTGTAGTTCTGAAGTGTGAGCAGCATGCTCTGGAGCCACTTGGGTGCGCTGAGGAGGGGTTTGTTAAAGATAGAGACAAGTGGCTTGTGGTCTGTTTCTGCTGTGATCTCCCCTCTCCCATAAATAGTGAAAGTGCTGGCAAGCGAACACAATGCTCAGGCACTCCTTTTCAATCTGTGCATAATTTTGTTCTGTTGGTGTTAATGCTCGGGTTGAAAACACAACTGGCTGACCTTCCTGTAGAAGATAACAGCCAAGTCCTTTCTGACTTGCATCACTCTGTATGGTTACTGGCTTGGTCATGTCATAATACCTCAGGATCAGGGTTGCTGTGGCCAGCTGCTTGATTTCCTCAATTGCTGCTTCATGCTTGGGTAGCCAGTGCCATGTCATGTCCTTGTCTAGTAGTCTCCGTAGTGGCTCACATACCTCAGAAAGGCGTGGCATGAGCTTTGTGAGGTAGGTCACAAACCCTATGAACCGTCGCACTGCCTTAGTGTCTGTGGGATGGGGCATTTCTTGGATTGCCCTGATTTTCCAGCTCTGCCCCGAGTCCCTCTGCCGACAGAATGTGCCCATGAAACTGGACCTCTTTAACATTGAAGTGTGGCTTCTTTGGTCTCAGTCTCGGCTTTGACCTCTGCACTTCTCCATGAGTGTATCATCTAATTGCGTCGTGATCCTGGATGGCTTCCTCATCTGTCTCCCCACAGCCAACTATTAGTATGACGTCTACAATGGGTTCCACACCACTGAGCCCTGCCAGTAGCTCATGCTGGTTTTTTGGGGTTTTTTTACAAATGTATTTCTGAGTTTTCCCTTTTTCTTTCAATTTAGTGGCCCATCGATCCCTATTTTAGTTCAAACACCCACCTTCGTACTGTATGCGTTCGCCAACTGCATCTCTCCAGGCCGGCAGTCTCGAAGGAGACGCCTCGCCACTTTCGTGACAAGGCGAATCCAGGCCGAACCACTGCTTTTTCCCCCACACACCCAGAGACGCATTCATGCGACGAACACAAGCCGACTCCGCCCCCCTCCCAAAGACAGCATTGTCAATTATTGCTGCTTCATTGAGTCCGGCCATAGTCGAATCTGACGAGACCGGGGCGTGAACCCCGGTCCCCAGTGGGCAACTGCATCGACACAAAGCCGATGCTTAGACCGCTACACCACCGCGGACCCCGTTCATGCTGTTTTCGCTGGTGTATTTCAGGATACACCAAATGGCAGCTTCAACCAGCGCTTCCTGCCCCACGGTGTCCAGAACGTGGCCATGTAACTGCTTTCCTCATTCAGTTTACATTACAGGAAGGCATCACATGCATCAACAAGGGTGAAGATGCGAGCCTTGGACAGTTTATATAGCACGTCCTCAAGGGTTGGCATGATGTAATGGGACCTCCTCGAAGCTTATTGAGTGCCTTGGGCTCAATGCAGATCCTCGGTTTCTCTGGCTGTCTGACTATCACCATGTTATTAATCCACTCAGTGGGCTCTGACACTGGGGCTAAGTGACCCTCTCTCTCATGTTTGTCTAGCTGGGCCTTGACTGCATTTCTAAGTGCCACCGGAGCATAACGTGGAGAAGCCTGCACCGGGGCTACTTTACTGTCTAGCTCAAAATGAACTTTTTGGGAGCGATTCAGTTGGGCCGTTGAAGACATCATCATAGGTATTGACAAGCTGCTGCTTGGTTGGTGGCTCTGTGCTGCTATGCTCTACCTTAAGAAGCTCCTCAGGGATGGTGAAATGCATCAACCCTAGGCACTCGCAGGTATAGCCTGACAACAGCGGTCTCTAATTGTTTCTCACTATCTCAAAGTCCAGTTTGTGTGTTTTGCTCCTCACAACACACTTTGTGCTGAATATCCCAATAGAGCACATTGTTTCGCCTGAGTACAGTACCAACCTGGTTTGGCTCGGCAATAGCTTCACTTCAGGTGCCCGTCTCCTCTTATCTTTCAGACTCATCACGTTACAGGTTGCTCCTGAATCTAACTGACATCTCTGAGACCCATTCCTCTTTATGTTGGAAAACCATTTTTTTTCTCTGTCCTTGAACTGCTCCAGTGCTCTCGGCTGAGTAGATGTGGGCCTCTGTGTTGGTCCCGTCCACGTCTCCGTGGGCCACAGTGTCTTCTGTATTCAGATGTCGCATGGATTGGCTCCTCTTCACGCACACTTTAACAAAATGATTTGCTGTTCCACTATGGCGGTGAAAGTCACGTCCAGGCCTGTGCGTATTGCCACAATATTTCCACGTATTGCTATCGCTTGGACCCTGCATCTGACTCCGATGCTTGTCTAGGCGCTCATGCCTGGCTGCAACTCGCTGCCAACGTCCGTCTGTTGCATGCAAACTCTCCAGCGACCTGACCTGTGTCATCACTTTCATCCTTATCTCTGTCATCTCCGCAGCCCTGCATATTGCTATGGCTGATGTCAGTGTGAGGTCCTTCTCACTAAGCAGGCGACTCCGCACACTCTCGTCACGAACACCAAGCACCACTCTGTCTCTTATCAGCTCCTCTTTTAGTTCTCCATACTCAACAGGAAGCAGCCGCTTCCCTTAGTCTCGTTGCGGATGCATCAATAGGCTCACCTTCATCTTGCTTGCAGACTCCAAAGATGTACTGCTCAAATATGACATTCCTCACTGGCCTGAAATATCGCTCCCTCCAATGCATTGAGAATCTTTCTCCTGCTCCGCTGTAACGTCCAAGTTGTGTTCGTATATATGACGGCATTCCCTGCCCATCACTCTCTGCAAGGTTGCTGCCTGCACCTCAGCTGGTGTGTCCTTCAGTCCTGATGCCGGTGTATAGTCTGTAAACCCCGCTCTAAAATAGTCCCAGTTACTCGGGTGGCGGGATGCTTGACGCCATGATGATGCTATTGTTGTTAGCCTAGTTAGCTCGGCTGCTAGCGTGGTTTTTCCTTTCCTATTGCAACGGATTCTGGGGGGGGGGCAGCCCGGGAACCGTCACAGCCGGGACGCGAACTCGGAGCTCCCGCACCGCGGGCGACAACGTTAACCAGTCGACTAAAGGGTCTGACCGCTGACGTGTCGACTGGTTAAGGTTGTCCCCCGCGGTGCGGCAGATCCGAGTTCACGTCCCAGCTGGGATGGTCCGGTCGGGCTGCCCCCCCCCCCGAATTCGCTACACTATTACTTTCCTTTTGCTCTTTTCGCGTGTGACGTCACCGACGCCGCTGTGGAGCACGTCAACTTTGCGCGTATTTACATCCGGGTTTCTTCCACTTCTGAGTTCTGACACCATTGTAAACTACTAATAAGACACGTTAGCCCCTAGCTAACGGGTCTGACCCTTTAGCCGAGCGGTTAGCGATGTCGCCTTGTGGTGCAGTACACCCCCTATCGAATCCCGCACCGGGCAACAAAATAACCGGTTACATTGGTGGCAGCGGTGGGATCCGGAAGTGTGCAGATCCTCAGAAGTCTCTTCGGAGCGCGGGAAGAACAAAGCGCGAGGGCGCGCTTCCGGGGAGGGTGACGACTGTAAACTACTAATAAGG
>NC_079224.1:6195115-6290115 GCF_029633865.1 Lampris incognitus | reverse complement strand
CCTCCGAGCCAGGCTGCCGAGCAGACTAGCACTGGGTGCAGTCTTGCGAGCGTGGTTGTGAATATCTGCTGCTCTGGCCCGGTGTCTCACACCACCCGGCTAAAGTACGCCACCTCTGTCACATCACGGCAACAGCTGGAGGCGTGTCTTATAGCGAGTCGTGTTTCAAGACTAGCACCGTCCCAGAGGAACTACATGAACAAATATCTACTGCCTAACGTTCCTTTGCCATATGTGTCACATTGTGTCACTAGAAATTATGCAAAATATAAATGAAACACGCGTCATAACGCGGTGAAATGTGAAGCCTCTTGTGGAGTCATGAGGAATGCATCTGCCCTGCATGGGGATCTACAAGACCTGATTAATATTATCTTAAAAATTAATTCTATCTTAAAAAAACATCTGTAATTATCTAACCTGCATATGATAAGTCTATGATTAAAGCCTACAGTGTCGCCGCCCTGGTGGCGAGCGGAATAAACCACCCCCTCTGCTGATCCGGGGAGGGCCGCAGACTACCACGTGCCTCCTCCGATACATGTGGAGTCACCAGCCGCTTCTTTTCACCTGACAGTGAGGAGTTTCACCAGGGGGACGTAGCACGTGGGAGGATCACGCTATTCCCCCCCAGTTCCCCCTCCCCTCCCCTCCCCGAACAGGCGCCCCGACCAAGTAGAGGAGGCGCTAGTGCAGCGACCAGAACACATACCCACACCCGGCTTCCCATCCACAGACACGGCCAATTGTGTCTGCCCGACCAGGCCGGAGGTAACACGGGGATTTGAACCGGCGATCCGTGTTGGTAGGCAACGGAACAGACTGCTAGGCTACCCGGACGCCCCTATCATGCAGGTGTTTACATACATTATAGGTGTAGTTATACATTGTTGACAACGTTTGTGAAGAGTTTCCTCTCACAGTAAAGAACCACAGACCCAGTATAAAAGCTAACTGGGGAGGTGTCAGGGGTGTCGCACAACATTCTGGACCCTGTACATAAGCAGTCTCTGTGGACCCCTTTCCTCTTTTGTCTCTCACTTTTCTGAGTTCTAGCATACTGTATATTGTTTACATCACAGTACATTAATCTGTTTAACCTGACTGAACCTAACCTCAACCTAACTTAACCTAACCTCAACCTAACCTCAACCTAACTTAACCTAACTTAACCTAACCTCAACCTAACCTAACCTCAACCTAACCTCAACCTAAGCTCAACCTAACCTCAACCTAACTTAACCTAACCTCAACCTAACTAACCTAACCTCAACCTAACTTAACCTAACTTAACCTAACCTCAACCTAACTTAACCTAACCTCAACCTAACTTAACCTAACTTAACCTAACCTCAACCTAACCCCAACCCAACCTCAACCTAACTTAACGTAACCCCAACCTAACCTCAACCTAACTTAACCTAACCTCAACCTAACCTCAACCTAACCTCAACCTAACTTAACCTAACTTAACCTAGCCTCAACCTAACTTAACCTAACCTCAACCTAACTTAACCTAACTTAACCTAACCTCAACCTAACCCCAACCTAACTTAACGTAACCCCAACCTAACCTCAACCTAACTTAACCTAACCTCAACCTAACCTCAACCTAACCTCAACCTAACTTAACCTAACCTCAACCTAACCTCAACCTAACTTAACTTAACCTAACCTCAACCTAACTTAACCTAACCTCAACCTAACCTCAACCTAATCTCAACCTAACCTCAACCTAACTTAACCTAACCTCAACCTAACCTCAACCTAATCTCAACCCAACCTCAACCTAACTTAACCTAACCTCAACCTAACCTCAACCTAACCTCAACCTAACTTAACCTAACCTTAACCTAACATCAACCTAACCTCAACCTAATCTCAACCTAACCTCAACCTAACTTAACCTAACCTCAACCTAACCTCAACCTAATCTCAACCTAACCTCAACCTAACTTAACCTAACCTCAACCTAACCTCAACCTAATCTCAACCTAACCTCAACCTAACTTAACCTAACCTCAACCTAACCCCAACCTCAACCTAACTTAACGTAACCCCAACCTAACCTCAACCTAACTTAACCTAACCTCAACCTAATCTCAACCTAACCTCAACCTAACTTAACTTAATCTCAACCTAACCTCAACCTAACTTAACTTAACCTAACCTCAACCTGACCTCAACCTAATCTCAACCCAACCTCAACCTAACTTAACCTAACCTCAACCTAACTTAACCTAACCTCAACCTAACTAACCTAACCTCAACCTAACTTAACCTAACCTCAACCTAACTTAACGTAACCTCAACCTAACCTCAACCTAACCCCAACCCAACCTCAACCTAACTTAACGTAACCCCAACCTAAACTCAACCTAACTTAACCTAACCTCAACCTAACCTCAACCTAACCTCAACCTAACTTAACCTAATCTCAACCTAACCTCAACCTAACCTCAACCTAATCTCAACCCAACCTCAACCTAACTTAACCTAACCTCAACCTAACCTCAACCTAACCTCAACCTAACTTAACCTAACCTCAACCTAATCTCAACCTAACTTAACCTAACCTCAACCTAACTTCAACCTAATTTAACCTAATCTCAACCTAACTTCAACCTAACCCAACCTAACCTCAACCTAACTTAACCTAACCTCAACCTAACTTGACTACCTTGCAGTGATGAAAACATGACTCTGTGCTTGCGTCAGCAGTCACTCGCGACAGGACTAGATGAGCTGCATTGAGAGATGCCCGTGAGGGGCGGACTAAACCATTTTGCACCTTTTGTGAGGGGTGAGAGGGGCCTCGGAGAGCCTCCACTAGTTTCTTTAAGTCCCTCAACCGATGCGTTGAGGCAGTTTTAACTGAAGTGATGACACTAATGGGTTAGAAACTGAAACACGTGGGTGGCGGCGCGGCGGGGCTCAGGAGGTAGAGCGGGCCGTCCAGTAATCGGAAGGTTCCTGGTTCAATCCCCGGCTCCTTCAGAGAGTATGTCGAAGTGTCCTTGAGTGAGACACTGAACCCCCAGCTGGTCCTGAGGAGCAGCTTGGCGCCTTGTGATGGGGGGCTGTGCCGTCAGCGTGAGACAGGTGGTGTGAAGGGGTTCGAGTGGTGGTGGGTAGACTAGAACATGGACACACACATCGCTTTAACTTATTCACAGAAATAAACATTTGCAAACCAAAACAAACTTTTAATTCCAGGCTTCCCGAGCCCCCCCCCCCCTGCTGGACCCTGGTAGCCCCCCCCCCCCACACACACACACACACACACACACACACACACACTACAACGCCGCTGGTAGTCATATTTGCAGCATTACGCTTGGTCATGTCTCATTATGTCGTCAGCAGGTGGGCTGATGCTGAGGAGCAAGGGGGTCTTCAGTAAGACTTCAAGTGTGTGTGTGTGTGTGTGTGTGTGTGTGTATACCATGTTTTTTCTATTCTAATGGGGACATTTGGTCCCCATTAGGATAGAAAAACCAGAAACCACCTACCTTGTGGGGCCATTTTATGGGGCCCCACAAGGAAAAGGGTCTATTTTAGGGTCAGGACTTGGTTTTAGGGTTAAGGTTAGGGTTAGGGTAAGGGTAAGGTTAGGGTAAGGGTTAGGGTTAGGCATGCAGTTTGCATGGTTAAGGTTAGGGTTAAGGGCTAGAAAATGAATATAGTCGATGAGGGGGCCCCACAAGTATAGATTTGCGAGTATGTGTGTGTGTGTGTGTCTGTGTGTGTGTGTGTGTGCGTGTGTGCACATCGAGGCTCTTTCTCACAACCAAATCCCCCCACCTCTCCATTTATATCTATTTATCCTCTGCAAGACGGAGGCCAGGTCACTCTCAGGAAAGGCTTGAAAAGAATTAAACCTTTGTGAGGACAAAAAAGTGGTCCCACACAATACGGCCGACAAGAATTTTGAACACAAAAGGGGGCGACGGGTGCGTAGAAGACATTCAAACCGACTTCAGCTGGAGACGGACTCGGGGGAAAGAGGATTAAGCTCCAGGGGAATCAGTGGAGCTCTTGGAGGCTCTATATTCCCTGTCTGACTGAATAACAGAGACAGAGACTGCACAATCTGCAAGCTTCAGAAACAAGATCCTCCTCCTAACCTGGTCCAGCATCGTATAAACAAGGTCCTCCTCCTAACCTGGCCCAGCATCGTATAAACAAGGTCCTCCTCCTAACCTGGCCCAGCATCATTTAAACAACTTCCTCCCCCTGACTTGGTCCAGCATCGTATAAACAAGGTCCTCCTCCTAACCTGGCCCAGCATCGTATAAACAAGGTCCTCCTCCTAACCTGGCCCAGCATCGTATAAACAAGGTCCTCCTCCTAACATGGTCCAGCATCATTTAAACAACTTCCTCCTCCTAACCTGGTCCAGCATCGTATAAACAAGGTCCTCCTCCTAACCTGGTCCAGCATCATATAAACAAGGTCCTCCTCCTAACCTGGTCCAGCATCGTATACACAAGGTCCTCCTTTTAACCTGGTCCAGCATCGTATAAACAAGGTCCTCCTAATAACCTGGTCCAGCATCATATAAACAAGGTCCTCCTCCTAACCTGGTCCAGCATCATATAAACAAGGTCCTCCTCCTAACCTGGCCCAGCATCGTATAAACAAGGTCCTCCTCCTAACCTGGTCCAGCATCGTATAAACAAGGTCCTCCTCCTAACCTGGTCCAGCATCATATAAACAAGGTCCTCCTCCTAACCTGGTCCAGCGTCGTATAAACAAGATCCTCCTAATAACCTGGTCCAGCATCGTATAAACAAGATCCTCCTCCTAACCTGGTCCAGCATCATATAAACAAGGTCCTCCTCCTAACCTGGTCCAGCATCGTATAAACAAGGTCCTCCTCCTAACCTGGTCCAGCATCGTATAAACAAGGTCCTCCTCCTAACCTGGTCCAGCATCATATAAACAAGGTCCTCCTCCTAACCTGGTCCAGCATCGTATAAACAAGGTCCTCCTCCTAACCTGGTCCAGCGTCGTATAAACAAGGTCCTCCTTTTAACCTGGTCCAGCATCGTATAAACAAGGTCCTCCTCCTAACCTGGTCCAGCATCGTATAAACAAGGTCCTCCTCCTAACCTGGTCCAGCATCATATAAACAAGGTCCTCCCCCTAACCTGGTCCAGCGTCGTATAAACAAGGTCCTCCTCCTAATCTGGTCCAGCGTCGTATAAACAAGGTCCTCCTCCTAACCTGGCCCAGCATCGTATAAACAAGGTCCTCCTCCTAACATGGTCCAGCATCATTTAAACAACTTCCTCCTCCTAACCTGGTCCAGCATCGTATAAACAAGGTCCTCCTCCTAACCTGGTCCAGCATCGTATAAACAAGGTCCTCCTCCTAACCTGGTCCAGCGTCGTATAAACAAGGTCCTCCTCCTAATCTGGTCCAGCGTCGTATAAACAAGGTCCTCCTCCTAACCTGGCCCAGCATCGTATAAACAAGGTCCTCCTCCTAACCTGGTCCAGCATCATATAAAGAACGTCCTCCTCCTAACCTGGTCCAGCATCATATAAACAAGGTCCTCCTCCTAACCTGGTCCAGCATCATATAAACAAGGTCATCCTCCTAACCTGGTCCAGCATCGTATAAACAAGGTCCTCCTCCTAACCTGGCCCATCATCGTATAAACAAGGTCCTCCTCCTAACCTGGTCCAGCATCGTATAAACAAGGTCCTCCTCCTAACCTGGTCCAGCATCGTATAAACAAGGTCCTCCTCCTAACCTGATCCAGCATCGTATAAACAAGGTCCTCCTCCTAACCTGGTCCAGCATCGTATAAACAAGGTCCTCCTCCTAACCTGGTCCAGCATCATATAAACAAGGTCCTCCTCCTAACCTGGTCCAGCATCGTATACACAAGGTCCTCCTTTTAACCTGGTCCAGCATCGTATAAACAAGGTCCTCCTAATAACCTGGTCCAGCATCATATAAACAAGGTCCTCCTCCTAACCTTGTCCAGCATCATATAAACAAGGTCCTCCTCCTAACCTGGCCCAGCATCGTATAAACAAGGTCCTCCTCCTAACCTGGTCCAGCATCGTATAAACAAGGTCCTCCTCCTAACCTGGTCCAGCATCATATAAACAAGGTCCTCCTCCTAACCTGGTCCAGCGTCGTATAAACAAGATCCTCCTAATAACCTGGTCCAGCATCGTATAAACAAGATCCTCCTCCTAACCTGGTCCAGCATCATATAAACAAGGTCCTCCTCCTAACCTGGTCCAGCATCGTATAAACAAGGTCCTCCTCCTAACCTGGTACAGCATCGTATAAACAAGGTCCTCCTCCTAACCTGGTCCAGCATCATATAAACAAGGTCCTCCTCCTAACCTGATCCAGCATCGTATAAACAAGGTCCTCCTCCTAACCTGGTCCAGCGTCGTATAAACAAGGTCCTCCTTTTAACCTGGTCCAGCATCGTATAAACAAGGTCCTCCTCCTAACCTGGTCCAGCATCGTATAAACAAGGTCCTCCTCCTAACCTGGTCCAGCATCATATAAACAAGGTCCTCCTCCTAACCTGGTCCAGCGTCGTATAAACAAGGTCCTCCTCCTAATCTGGTCCAGTGTCGTATAAACAAGGTCCTCCTCCTAACCTGGCCCAGCATCGTATAAACAAGGTCCTCCTCCTAACATGGTCCAGCATCATTTAAACAACTTCCTCCTCCTAACCTGGTCCAGCATCGTATAAACAAGGTCCTCCTCCTAACCTGGTCCAGCATCATATAAACAAGGTCCTCCTCCTAACCTGGTCCAGCATCGTATAAACAAGGTCCTCCTCCTAACCTGGCCCAGCATCGTATACACAAGGTCCTCCTCCTAACCTGGTCCAGCATCGTATAAACAAGGTCCTCCTCCTAACCTGGTCCAGCATCGTATAAACAAGGTCCTCCTCCTAACCTGGTCCAGCATCGTATAAACAAGATCCTCCTCCTAACCTGGTCCAGCATCGTATAAACAAGGTCCTCCTCCTAACCTGGTCCAGCATCGTATAAACAAGGTCCTCCTCCTAACCTGGTCCAGCATCGTTTAAACAAGATCCTCCTCCTAACCTGGTCCAGCATCGTATAAACAAGGTCCTCCTCCTAACATGGTCCAGCATCATATAAACAACTTCCTCCTCCTAACCTGGTCCAGCATCGTATAAACAAGGTCCTCCTCCTAACCTGGTCCAGCATCGTATAAACAAGGTCCTCCTCCTAACCTGGTCCAGCATCGTATAAACAAGGTCCTCCTCCTAACCTGGCCCAGCATCATATAAACAAGGTCCTCCTCCTAACCTGGTCCAGCATCGTATAAACAAGGTCCTCCTCCTAACCTGGTCCAGCATCATATAAACAACTTCCTCCTCCTAACCTGGTCCAGCATCGTATAAACAAGGTCCTCCTCCTAACCTGGTCCAGCATCGTATAAACAAGGTCCTCCTCCTAACCTGGTCCAGCATCGTATAAACAAGGTCCTCCTCCTAACCTGGTCCAGCATCGTAGAGCGTGAAGCCTTTTCACCGCCCTGCAAAGCAGACTGATTAGACCATCAACACTGAGCACATGAACACCTAGCAGAGATCAGAACCAATCAGAGCTCATTCACAGCAACCTGAAGCCTGACATACAGCTCCGGTCTGCCTTACACCAACCCCACCCGAACACCACCACTATATAACCCACAACCTCAAACCTAAACGGTAACGTTCACATGAAAATTACATTTTTTGGCCATTATGAGTGGGCAAGCTGAACGATAACACATCTATATTGTTGCTTTCTCCCCCTTTATTGGTCCACTTTATGGATGTATGGATATATTCATCTTTCCGAATCATCCATCCATTATCCGAACCGCTTATCCCGCCCCAAGGCCAAGGTTCGCGGGGACGCTGGAGTCTATCCCAGCAGTCACTGGGCGGCAGGTGGGGAGACACCCTGGACAGGCCTTCAGACCATCACACAGGGGCCACACACACACACACACACACACATTCACACCTAGGGACAATTTAGTATGGCCGAGTCAGCTGACCTACATGTGGGAGGAAACCCACGCAGACACGGGGAGAACATCCAAACTCCACACAGAGGACGACCCGGGACGACTCCCAAGGTTGGACTACCCCGGGGCTCGAACCCAGGACCTTCTTGCTGTGAGGTGACCGCGCTAACCACTGTGCCACCGTGCCGCCCATTTTAAAAAATGTCTGACTTAATTTTTTTATTTATTTATTTATTTATTTATTTTTGCTTTAGGCAAAATGTTAAAGTTACAATCCATAATGGCAAGTGCCACCATGGCTATATGGACTACTGCGACAACACAAGCGCTCTACTGGCGACAACAACAGACATGGCATAGCTTGCCATCGGGTCAACAATGTGCATTTGTTAGAGAGATGGAGACAACTGAGAGCCTCAAAAGGAATTGAAGCAACACCACATTGACTGTCTCATTTCCAAGTAATAAAGTACGTGACGTCTACCAACTCTGACTAAACCAGCAGCAGAGGCGGGCTGCTACTGTGGACAGCCGTGTGCATCGACTGCAGAGTGTACCTGGACGTTATGCCATCACAGGCTGGTCAAGGCTGCTTGTTCAGAGGATTTTATTGCCTATATGCTGGTTATTCTGGGAAGCCCGGAGGTTGCTATGCACCTCAAACCACCTAGCAACAACCGCTGCACTCCAAGCAACCCCTGGTAACCACCTAGCAACAACCGCTGCACTCCAAGCAACCCCTGGTAACCACCTAGCAACAACCGCTGCACTCCAAGCAACCCCTGGTAACCACCTAGCAACAACCGCTGCACTCCAAGCAACCCCTGGTAACCACCTAGCAACAACCGCTGCACTCCAAGCAACCCCTGGTAACCACCTAGCAACCACTTAGTAAGCTCTTAGCAACCACGCACAAACAACCTAGCAACCACTTGACAATGCCCTAACAATCCCCTTGTCACGCCCTAGAAACTACTAGTAACCACTTAGCAAGCTCTTAGCAACCACTACTCAACACCTAGCAACCACTATGCAGCCCCGTAGTAACCACCTGGTAAGACCTTACTATGTATGAATATCTATGAACGTGACTTTCTTCGGTAGCTGTCATTGGTCCTTTGCTCCAGTAATGTCCAATGTCTTTGCAGTGCCCGACAGCTACCAATCAAAGGCCTGTGAGCGTGAGACAGACAGCAGTAAGCACTGGCATCTCAGTCTCACGTGGTCTACTTTGGGCTCACTCAGGCAGATAAGCACATGTGGTCAGGGCTACTAAAAATACATTCCCCAGAAAACAGGAGCGACTGGCCTGCTGATACATGGTGCAAATGTTTACTAGAACAATGGGTGCCCCCCCCCCCCGTGTCCTGTAAATAGTTTAGCAAGGACAAATGTAACTGGAAAGTTAACCAACGGTGCATTTTTAACCGTTTGTGGGGAGTGTAAGAGATTTGGCATTAAGCTGCACGGGAATGGAGCAGAAATGTTAAAGTGGTCCATAGCATAAAGGTACTGTATTAAGCTATACATGAAAGGGATCACAGCCATTTTACAAGGTCTATTTAATGAAACTTGCTAGACTCAGGATAGTGCTTTTACATAAAATTAGTCATATTGCAGAGGAGCTAGCACCAATAAATATCAAATTCTAGTTTAAAAAAATAAATAAATAAAGTATAGCTCAATGCCCAGCTATCGGTCCATATGCTGAAGGACCTCAATGAAGTTCGTGAAATTTCATGACACAAGAAAAGGTTTGCCATGGATCACAGGTCAAAAGCCAAAGAAAAGTCAAAATGACAGCCAGCAGCTAGCTCACTTGCACTCGTCTCTCCAGGCCACTCATCTAGATGGGACTTCTGAGCAACAGGCCTCTTCAAAAAGGACGTTATCACACAGTCACCACAGCCGTAGCTACAGCAGCCAGGAGATAAATACACGGCAAGATACACCGGCCCTGAACATCCCTTTCTAAATAAACTCAACAAAACCTTTCTGACAACCTCTGCAGAGAACTAGTTCTGATCTTATTCTACAGGTGAGTCCAGCGCCGCACTGAAGCTTAACTACACAGATCTCGCTTCCAGGCACAGCGCTTTCGAGGCCTCATGAAAACGCTCTGTCAAAAGAGCCACCCTCTTTGAAGCTTTCCAAGTCAACATAAACACCGACTGTGCCATTCTGCAGGGAGATGGCAGATAACACAGGCGGAAGCACCTGCGTTGGCCTTAAAAGAAACCACAGAACCCATTTAACCGGATCCGGCCGACACATTTCAGTGACCACATCATCAGTCTGCAGGATTTGAAGGTTCTGAAAAGGCTTTCACATCTAAACGTTGAAAAGCTTCCCTTTGAAAACCGGGCAGTCCCCCCCCCCCACCATGCCCTGCAAATGCATAGGCGTGCGTCTGTTGGGAGGAAGGCAGCGACTAGATAGAGGTAAATCTGGCAGGCCGACCTTAACCCGAGTCATGATCATAATCCACTGAAACATTCTAGGCAGCATTTGAGATCAAATCAAAGCAATATTTTAGTCGCCTGCTGTTTTCATGTGAGGGTTTTTTTGTTTTCATTCACAGAAAGGTGAATCCGTTCATCTGGACACAGCGTTTCCTGAGAGAGCCGTTTCGTCATCATCTAAGTGACCTCTTCCGTCTCACCTGACTGCAGGTATCCCACCCTTATAAACCATACAGTGGCATCACGACCCAGACCAACGACCGGTTTCATATGCAAATTACCGTGACCATTAACTAGTTACAATGGCCACGTGTACTATTCACAGAGGACTGGGCCATTGTAATTCTATGGTCACGGTAATTTGCATATGAAACCCAGTGTAACGATCAGGAATGAGTAGACTTGCTAGCCGGTTGGCTAACGGGTCGGACCCTTTAGTTGACTGGTTAGTGCAGTCGCCCGTGGTGCGGGTGACCCGGGTTCGCGCCCTGGCTGCGGCGGTTCCAGGCTGCCCCCTGAATTCGCTACATTGGCGACCCCTAACGGGAGCAGCTAAAAGTAGTAGTAGCAGGAGGAGGAGCAGGAGGAGGTGTTAGATGTGGGATGGTGAGACTGTGAGGCCATTGGAAGCGCGTGCTCCCAGAGGCGTGAGGGAGCTGGTATGCTGAAGAGTGGGGACACGCTTCCCGAAGGAGGGGGGGTAGTGTAACAACCACAAATGGGTGGACTCGCCAGCTGGTTGGCTAACGGGTGGAACCCAGATAGCAAAATTGCTGTAGCCCGGACCCGTCCCACGCTGACACTTTCATCCGGCCCACATACCGCATGGAATGATGGCACTTGGGTGGTCCGCTCCTGTTTGCCAGATCTGGGCCAGAACCAAGCCATAGCAATGCCGCATGTGCCACATATTTGCCAGATGTGGCCCATATTTGTTTTGTGATATTTGAGCCATATTCACCATTTACCACACGGGCCACTTCAGGGTCACATCCAGATCACATGTTGCCCAGAGCACCGCATCTTTGCCAGAAAAGGCCCACATGTGATTTGGCACATTTGGGCCATATTTGCTGTCATTATGTGGGCCACTTCAGGCTCACATCCATTTTGTCACGGCCAGAAGAAGGCCACCAGCTATCTGGGGACCCTGTAGTTGACTGGTTAGTGCAGTCGCTGCCCCTGAATTCGCTACACGATCGTTGGTTTGGGTCATGATGTCACTGTATTGTTTATAAGGGTGGGGGGTACCTGCGGTCAGGCGAGACTGGAGAGGTCCCTTAGATGACGATGAGACGTTTCTCTCAGTAAACGTTGTGTCCAGATGAACTGATTCCCCTTGCTGTGATTTCCTTACCTGCGTTATTCAGCATGCATCAAGACATTGTTTTTTAATTATTTTTTTAACGGCCAACTGCTTGCTGGGACCAAATCTACCTACGGGTACAAATGAAGTAACCTGAGCCTGAACCTCATCTCTTGACAGCTACTGAGATTGATGAGTGTACTGAAGTGACAAGACAGAGGCTGAGAGTCTGCCAGCCCGTGAAATTCCCATGAGTACGTCACGACTATCCGGCAACCTTCTCCTACCGAAGTCGCCCGCATGGCAGCATCTCCTCAGCGAGCGGCGTGCGGAACAGCTGCTCCAGAGGCTCACGAGCATTTCTGCTATTACTGCAAAAAAAAGCGTTTGAGTACTAAAAACAACTTGATGACCAAAGATGGAAAGGCGACAGGTGAGCAGCCTGGAACCTTCCTGATCGCATCAGGGGCTGTTTGACATGTGTGTGGGGGGGAGGGGAGGGGGGGAGGGGGGTTGTCTTGTGACTGGTAGTTTGAGTCAGTGATGTGGCCGTGCCCTTTATAGCACGCCTTAATGCAATAATGCCACTTTCCCCACTCCCAAATAAACAGGGCATTACCGCGCATTAAAGCCAGTCTTCCCCCCGGGGCCCGGCGTGCGTGCATCCTGTCGTGAGCGTAGGCTATATTTACCCTCTGAGACCCCTTCGCCTCACGCTGTCTGTCTAAAAACAGGGATAGAAAAGCCGCCGCCCTTTTCTTTCGACACAGCATCCACTGGGGGGCTCCGGCACTAGCTTTGCGAAGAGCTTTACTGTTGCGGTTTGAAGTCTACCCCAAAATTAGTCAAAAAACCCCTCCCCGTTGAACAGTCTGAGGTCTCCACCTGCACGTCTTGAATCAGACTCAACATCCCTCTGATCCCTAATCCCGAGACGGAATTCCTCTCGTTTTCTCCCCGGAGGGCATAATTGAGCATGTGGTGCAATTTCATAGGCCATGGGCCAAACTTCTGCCACAGACATAGGTCATAATGGATGCAGATTCCCCACAACGAGGGGGGCGTGAGTCTGATTCCTGGCAAGCAACCATCTATAGGAGATCACCCCGTGACCACAACTGTCAAAAAATGGGAAGCTCAAACTGAAAACAATACGACAAGCACCGTGACCAATCTCGAATAAATCATGAACTCCTGAGGAGTCGATACCAAAAACACGCCAAACACAACCCCGGTGGAAGATCCCGACTAGCTCGAAACCTAGCACATGGCTGGACCGTGTGTGGTCAGTGTGGGAAATTGTGGCTAATTTGTTACAGGGAGGGTCGGTGGTAGTGTCTGTAATGTGATTTGCTGCATGTTAAACGTTCATCTGCAGCCTTCTGCAGTGGTCCCAGTATTTGTGTGCTTAAAGTGTACTGAAGTAGCACACCACATGACTGAGGATTGGCTGAGCAACGTTTGAGTATTAAAAAGGCTTGCAGGAACAAAACTGTCCACTCGTATCTTGAGATGCTTGGTTTGAAAGCGAACTTAATGTAATTGCAATCATAATTATTCTAGTTATCTGTTAACTCCCCCTCCCCTCTGCGTTTCTATCTGCAGGTGTCTCTTGTTTTTCTAAGACCCTCTCTGTGTTGACGGGCGAATTCACAAGGAATGGGTTGTGGCTGCTGATAGCGGCACGAGTTGCGCATCACTTGCAACCACTATCTGCCCCGTCTCAAGGTCCGGGTCACAGAAGATATTGCAGTAGTGATATTGCAGCACAAACACGCCCATAGAGTTTCACAGCTGAGTGCAATTTGCCCTCGTTTTGCATCTAATTCCAATTATCCATACATGGTGGCTTTCGCCAAGAACGCCGTAGGCAGGTTCAGCGCCATCCTCGATGTCAGAAGTGTAGCGTGAATCGTTCGACCTGCCAACCTGTATCTGTGAACGACTTCTGGCTCAGCTAAATCAAACAGTGAAATTCTCCTTCGAAATGTCCGCTCACGAGCACGGCCGGCATGACGAGGCCTTCGCCTGGCTTCAGCCACTGCCGCCACGATCGCTGGAAAGTCTGGGGTCGGTTACCACCAACTCTGAAGATGCCAGTAATGTTCACTCCAACTGCATGTGGCTATTAGCTCTGGTGTGTTTTCCAATGAGGCTCATTTGCATAGAAGGGGGCATATTTTGTGCCAAATGCATGCTTAATGTCTGATTTAAATACATGCAAATAGCACCGGGGCACCGAGACGCCATTAGCTTGGCAGCACAGTTAGGGGGGCATTTCACCCTTTGCAGGTGCCTTGAGAATTACACGCTTTCTTTTTTTTCTTATTTGTGCAGGTTTAGCCGCTGCAAAAGCCGCGCAGTCCTGTCGTAACGTCACCAGTGAGTGTTCAGTCAGAGTGGTTGTTCTTCAGGGTGCTTTGACACGATTGGACCGCTGGATCAGGTGACCAACGACACTAATGAAGTTACACGATTGGTCGGCTGAGTGCTGAGAGGCATGGGGGAGGCACACAGTTAAACATGATCACTCAGTCAGTCAGCCAGGGAGTCAGTCAGTCAGTCAGTCAGGGAGTCAATCAGTCAGTCAGTCAGTCAGGGAGTCAGTCAGTCAGTCAGTCAGTCAGGGAGTCAGTCAGTCAGTCAGGGAGTCAGTCAGTCAGTCAATCAGTCAGGGAGTCAGTCAGTCAGTCAGGGAGTCAGTCAGTCAGTCAATCAGTCAAGGAGTCAGTCAGTCAGGGAGTCAGTCAGTCAATCAGTCAGTCAGGGAGTCAGTCAGTCACTCAGTCAGTCAGGGAGTCAGTCAGTCAGTCAGGGAGTCAGTCAGTCAGTCAGGGAGTCAGTCAGTCACTCAGTCAGTCAAGGAGTCAGTCAGTCAGGGAGTAAGTCAGTCACTCAGTGAGTCAGGGAGTCAGTCAGTCAGGGAGTCAGTCAGTCACTCAGTCAGTCAAGGAGTCAGTCAGTCGGGGAGTCAGTCAGTCACTCAGTCAGTCAGGGAGTCAGTCGGTCAGTCAGTCAGTCAGTCAGTCAAGGAGTCACTCAGTCAATCAGTCAGTCACTCACTCAGTCAGTCACTCAGTCACTCAGTCACTCTGTCACTCAGTCAGGGAGTCAGTCAGTCACTCAGTTAGTCAGTCAGCCAGTCAGCCAGCCAGTCACCCAGTCAGTCAGTCAGGCAGGGACATTCACGGTTGTAGGGCTGGCCAGCCGGCCAGTCCAGCCCAAAAAAAAAAAGAGAAAAAGACTGCCAACTGAAAGGTGTGGTAACTGCCTATGCCACTGAGGGCAGTCTGCCATCTCACACAGATGACATCATGTGCTATCTACCTCACATCAGCAAACCACCAGAGCTGCAGCAGAGAACAGCCTGCCTGTATTCCCTCCGTCACATCCAGGTGTTGTATTTCAGACTGTCACCACAGCACTTGTCATTCACACAGTAAGCAGACGGCTGGCGGTGAGGGTGCTGCTCTCACCTGTCCGAGGTCCAGGGTGATGTTCACCTCATTGTAGCCCAGTCCTCTGGAAAGAGGGGGGCTCTGCCACCAGCGCTCCGTTCCATCGATGGCGTTGCTCACTGGGTGGGCTTTGTTTGGATCGTTGGCATTGCAGTGGTCACAGAACTGGCCCTAAAAGAGGGACAATTGTTGGCATTTTGGCAACACAACCAAATAAGCGTTACAAAGTTGCAGAACAGTCCACAGGGGAACAAGGCCATTGTTGAAGGGATGTGACTCGTAGAGAAGCCAGGAATCAGTTACAATGGGGGGGGGGGACTATCATGAAACTAAATGGGATATTTACAGCAACCAGGGCTGGTAAGGCTACCGATGGTTCCGGCCCAGCCCGGTTCCATAAGCTACTGTACTGACTTATACTGGGGTGTCTGAACCGAGACTCTAAAACGTCACCACTGAAGGCGATATGTCCTTCCAAATGACGTCACAATAATCAAACCCCGAACTGAAAGAGAATCCGTGTTAGTTGTATTTGCGCTTGTTTTATAACGCGCGCCTAGCCATTCGCCGCACCTTTTGCGCACCGACAGAGGAGTTGGGTGGAGGTCTCCACCGCCGCCCCCCCCCACACACACACACACACACACACACACACACCGCTTACCTGTATGTTTTGGGTGGGTAGTCCAGTAACGGGTCCCCCGACCAGTTTACAGTACAAATCGGACCTCGGTCTGCCGCTCTCATCCTGGCCGCAGGTCGCGGTGGCGGAGATCCTCGACCCCTCGGCGAGGTTGAAGTACGGCGGACTCAAACTGAACCCCGTCGCGTCGTTAAAAGCCGCTTGTCCGCGCGCGCCTTCGAAGAGGGATGCGGCCAGAGCCGCAAAGAGGACGACGAGTCGAGCTGCCCTCGTCGCTCTCGCCATGTTTCGGGGTCTAGATGCTGGGAGGGGGGTGGGGGGCAGCCGCGGCTCGCAGTGTCGTGCGGAGGGAGCGCTGTCATCCGCACATCCTCCGCGCAGGAGGGAAGCCTAGTTGCGTGCGCGGTCGTCGCTGTCGACCGGAGGGCGTGCGCGCGTGCCTCGGGTCCGCCGGTGCGAGGTGGTGACTTCGGCTCGGTCGTCTGCTCTTCCTTTGGCGCTGCTCTCGTTCAACGGCATGTCTCCAGACTGGCATCTTTACCGAACCGTGCGCCGCGCGATGGGGGCGGTGGGTGTCAGGTGTCAGAGCGCCGCAACACGGTGAGCCGCGCGCTTTAAAGGCGCGGTGCGCAGGCCCAGGCTGCAGCTTTCAAACGTGCAAAAACATGAGTCAACGGTTCCATTAAAGACCGTTCTTGGTCCGTATCTGTGTGGCCGTCTGTTGCGTCTGTTGCGTCTGTTTGCTGCTGAATGCCATGTACGTAGTATGTAGTTGTACCTGTGCGCCTTTGTGTGAGTGTATGGATGTGTATGGATGTGTAAGGATGTGTAGGGATGTGTATGGATGTTTAGGGATGTGTAGGGATGTGTATGGATGTATATGGATGTGTATGGATGTGTGTGGATATGTAGGGATGTGTATGGATGTGTAGGGATGTGTAGGGATGTGTATGGATGGGGGATGTGTAGGGATGTGTATGGATGTGTAGGGATGTGTATGGATGGGGATGTGTATGGATGTATATGGATGTGTAGGGATGTGTATGGATGGGGACGTGTATGGATGTATATGGATGTGTAGGGATGTGTATGGATAGGGATGTGTAGGGATGTATATGAATGTGTAGGGATGTGTAGGGATGTGTAGGGATGTGTATGCAGACTATGGAAAATTAATCTTGGGGAATAAAACTGACGAGAGGCGTCGATTAAATGGACATCAAACCACGACGTTTCACGGAACACTGGAACGCGCTGCCTTTAATTAACAAGCAACTTAATTGGTTTTGATTTGTGCCTTCCTCCAAAACACGTCACTTTGTGTCGTGACGCATGCTCAATAATCCAGGTGAGAAAACAAAAGCAGGTTGAATCAGTTCATCTGGACACAACGTTTACTGACAGGTACGTTTCATCATCATCTAAGAGACCTCTTCAGTCGCGTTGTGTTTCACTCATCCAATCAGAGCCGTGCAGACAAACTATACCGTCTAGTCGGCCAGGCCGCTGGATGAGAGAAAGAGGATGGATTTGCTTTACCCATCCATCCATCCATCCATCCATCTATCCAGTATCCAAACCGCTTATCCTGCTCTCAGGATCGCGGGGATGCTGGAGCCTATCCCAGCAGTCACTGGGTGGCAAGCGGGGAGACACCCTGGACAGGCCGCCAGGCCATCACAGGGCCAAGAGAAAAATGCAATGTAGTCTGAACACACACACACACCTAGGGACAATTTGGTACGGCCGCGTTACCTGACCTACATGTCTTTGGGAGGACGCCCACGCAGACACGGGGGGAACATGCAAACTCCACACAGAGGACAACTCCTTAGGGTGGACTTCCCCGGGGCTCGAACCCAGAACCTTCTTGCTGTGAGGTGACCGCGTTAACCACTGCGCCACCGTGCCGCCCGGATTTACAACATTTCTTCCCAAATTTGAGTCCACACTTCAGCTTCAGTGAAGTCTACATCTAAATTGTCAAATAATAATGCAGCGAATTCGGGGGGCAGCCCGGGACCGCCACACCCGGGACGCGAACCCGTATCTTCTGCACCGCAGGTGACAGCCTTAACCAGTCGACTAAAGGGTCCGACCCGTTAGCCAAGGGCTAACGTGTCTACTTATCCGTGCACGTTACAATAATAATGATGATAATGATCATATTTTATTTATATAGCACTTTTCAAGCTAGGAGCACAAAGTGCTTTTCAAAGACAGCATGAAAACAGTCGGAGGAGAAACAAGAACGGGACAGGAAAAAACATGGGAATGGCACAAGTCCAGCACACAGTTAAAAGACCATGTAAAATAAATGTAAAAATAAGGTAAGTGGAACTATCTAAAGAAACTTAAAATGACACTTCTATTTTCTTCCATTGTTCTGCAATTTCTTAAGCGCGACACAATAGGTAGCAAACCAGGGCACACATTCTTCTGCAGGAACGAGGGTGTAAGAGACGAGGGGCTTAATCTTCTGACAGAGTGGCTGGCTAGTTCATGAACTCAGTACCAGATCTTGGCAGTTTTAGGAAACCAGCATCGTGTAGCCAATTCAGGGGGGAGCCGGGAACCGCCGCAGCCAGGACGCGAACCCGGGTGTCCCGCACCACTACGTCAACCAGTCGCCTAAGGGTCCGGACCTTTAGCCGAGGGCTAGCGAGTCTAGTCATCCATGGTCGTGACACTACCCACCTCCTTCGCATATCAGCTCCCTCACGCCTCTGGGCTCACGCGCTTCCGAGGGCCTCACGGTCTCACCGGCCCACTTCTGACACCAATGTAGGGAATTCAGGGGCAGCCAGGGCGCAAACCGGATCTCTCGCACCACGGGCGACAACGTTAACCGGCTGACTAAAGGGTCCGAGCCTTTAGCCGAGGGCTAGCGAGTCTAGTCAACCATGGTCGTTACACTACCCACCTCCTTCGCATATCAGCTCCCTCACGCCTCTGGGCGCACGCGCTTCCGAGGGCCTCACGGTCTCACCGGCCCACTTCTGAGACCAATCTAGCGAATTCAGGGGCAGCCGGGACGCAAACCGGATCTCTCGCACAACGGGCGAGTACGTTAACCGGCTGACTAAAGGGTCCGAGCCTTTAGCCGAGGGCTAGCGAGTCTAGTCATCCATGGTCGTTGCAGTTGCACAGATGATGCACTATGGGTTGGTATTCCTGTTGCTGATACGCTTGTCAGACACTACATACACTATACTAACAAGGAGGACCGGCAGGCACCATCATACGCCATTGACCATCGATGGCGCCACTGTGGAGAGGGCCGGTAACATCAGGTTCCTGGGAGTGCACCTGGCGGACGACCTGACCTCAACCGTTAACACCTTGGCCATCGATAAAAGGGCCCAACAGCGACTCCATCCTCTCCGGAGACTTCAAGGGCAAGCCTCCCCATTCCAGCCCTCACCACCTTCTACAGGGGCACCACTGAAAGCGCTCTAACCTGCGGTCTCACTTCCTGCTTCGGTAACTGCAAAGCGACCGAACAACACCAGCTGAACAGGATAGTGAAGACAGCTAGCGGGATCATTTGTGCCTCTCTCCCCTTCCTGTTGGAGATCCACCATCAGCGCTGTGTTTTCAGAGCCTCCGGCATCATTAATGACCTTCACCACCCTTCTCGCAACCTGCCCCCCCCTCCTGCCATCTGGGAGGCGGTACAGGAGCATCTGCGCTACATCCAGCAGAATGCTAAATGGCTTCTACCCACAAGCAGTCAGGAGTATTAACAAACTGCCCCCCCACGGTCATGTCCACCCACCTACCCTTTAACCACCCCCCCATCCCCACCCAGACACCAGCTGTCGACATTTAAACGGAAATGGCACTTTAATGGACTGTGTTGCACTTGAATGGACCGTGTTGTTAATTGTTTGTGCTTTTTTTGTTGTTTTGTTCTCTCTGTTTTTATGTTTTCAGTGGTATCGTTTCAGGGAATTGTTGTATGCGTGTGTGCGTCGTTGTTGTTTTAGTCTTCTCCGCTGCGCTGCTGTGGGCTGGGAGAAACAGCATTTCGCTTTTATTTCTGTGCGCGGGTACATAACGAAAAGGCCGGCGAACCACATCTTGAAGCCACGCCTCAAATGTAAACCAGCTAATGCAAATTTAGTAAACTGCTGTGAAAAAGCAGCCGCCTCGTACGCGAGGGGCCTCCCGCAGTACCCGGATCTGGAACAACGGTGTGAAGCAGCTATCGCACTAAGGCTGCAATACAATGTGTTCTGTGATTGATAGATCTGAGCCGGGGGTTTCCTGTTAGCCTAGAGCAGGGGTCTTATCCAGAAAGGGCCTGCGTGGGTGCGGGTCGTTGTTCCGACCAAGCAGTCACAACACCTGTCTCCTAATCAAGTTCCTCTGCAAAGACTCTACTGGTTGAATAGTGGGATGAGGTGTGTAACTGCTTGGTTGGACCACACCGGCCCTTTCTGGTTGACATTGCCCACCCCCGGCCCAGAGGGAACTGTGACGCTGTCTGCTTGTGGCGTGATGTTACGGCGACATCTAGTGGATCAGAGTAGTCATCACAATGGGGGTAATTTGACCAAGTCAGATTTTCGTACTAAAACACCCACCCACCCACACACACACAGTGTCTCATGTTTCACCTGGTCTAGTGAAACCGAAACTGCCACACTGAACTACACGCAGAAAGTCCCGTTTCACGTCTTGTCGATGAGTTCTGCTGTGCCCGCTCCCCTAAAACCTGACGTGGGCAACGCATGAAACATCAGTAACCTCTCTGGTGCCCTTTTATCAACCCTGCTATTCTGAAAAAAAAAAGCCACGTCAGAGACGTTTCCCCCTCGCGTTTCTCTTGTTTCCTGGTTTCTCGTGCACTGAATAACACTGGGGCTTCATGACTCATAGGCAGCAGGGCCCTGCGTCCCGGCATTACAGTCATTCCACACAGCAGCCAGGCAGGTCCCCCTCAGACGCATGTGCCACCGAGGGCTGAGAAGTCACCAGGAACTGCACGGGCAGACCGAACAGGACCAGCGAGGATCTTACACTTGGATTTGTTGTGAGCGTCTCAGACGACTCCGCATGGAGCCGACAAACCTACAGGTAAGGCGACTGACGTCCACCACTGACCAGAGATTCCTCACGGTCGACTGTTGTGTCTGAGTGATCCCTTTGGTGTGTTAGAGAATCACGTATGAAGCAGGAGCTCAGACAGTAAGTCCAGCAGACGTACCAGAACCGCTGCTGCCGCGGTTTTTCTATGCAAGCCAACGGGGGAGTTAGACAGGTTTCACTTTGACACCAGCGCTTGGATTACACAACGCATGCTCCAAGGAAATTGTGTTTATGTTGCGTGTATAACGCACTTGTCCCTCACTTTCTCTACACGGTCAAAGAACAAGCGGTCCCGTTTCCATTCTGCAATACGAGAGCCGGGAGAAGGGAGTCATCGCATCCCTCCTAAGAATAGCGTTTCACGTTCGTCCCACACATTCAGGGGCAGTCTGTCAGGTTTGATTCGTCTACAAGGAACTCGGGAGATACGAACGAGCACACGTTTTGGCTAAGTGCACAGGCTGAGCGACCGTATCAGCCCCAAAGGACTTTAACAGACACATTTCAGTGGTCCCTCTTTTGTTTATAGCAGCGGTAGGTACACACACAAAAAAAAACACAACTTATAGTTCTCCAGTACTACCTGCCCTTATTCTTAGCTATGGCAGAGCCTACACCTCCTCGTCTGACTTTAGCAGGCCTGCTCGGTGACAGGAGAATACACACGTGATTCGGTGTCTGGGATGTAGAGCTATTGTTGACCTTTGGACACTGAGTCTGTAGCTCCTTAACTCGGAGAAACAACACGAGTTTAAGTAACAGGGGATGCTAAGCGGCACCGTGGCGCAGCGGTTAGCGCGGTCGCCTCACAGCGAGGAGATCCTGGGTTCGAGCCCCGGGGTAGTCCAACCTTGGGGGGTCGTCCTCTGTGTGGAGTTGGCGTGTTCTCCCCGTGTCTGTGTGGGTTTCCTCCGGGGGCTCCGGTTTCCTCCTACAGTCCAAAGACATGTAGGTCAGGTGAATCGGCCGTACTACATTGTCCCTAGGTGTAGTGTGGTGTGGAGGGGGACTGTGTGACAGCCTGTCCAGGGTGTCCTGCTGCCTGATGGGGTAGGCTCCAGCATCCCCCTGAGACAGGGTAATCGGTTCGGATAACGGATGGATGGATAGATGGATGGATGGAGAAGCCAAGATTACGGGACTGAAACGTTGACGTTAATCGATTTCTCACTTTTGCAGAAAGCTATAGCTGTTGCGCAGAAGGCCTCACAAGAGGACCAGGCTGGCAACTATGAGGAGGCTATCCGTTCCTACCAGCACGCCGTCAAGTACTTTCTCCACATCACTAAACGTATGTTTCCATGAGGGAGGAGGAACTGGATCTGGTGTTACACTACATAAACAAAGATTTGTACTTTCACCATTGCTTTCTGTTCCTCTCTACAATGGACCTCACACAACTATAACTGTGTGTGTGTGTGTGTGTGTGTGTTGCTAGCTTGTTTAAAGCTTAGCATTAGCTGGTGTTGACGTTTTCAAACTGCAAAACAGAAATGGGTCATGCAGCATATCTGGAACTGGGTTTTGCACCACGTGTTCCTTTTGGTGTTAAGGGGCTGAGATGGGGGGCTTGGTAGCCGACGAGACAACTGTATTGTTGCAAAATAACATTACACCTCTTTCCTCCGTCCCATCCATCAGGTGAGCCCCAGGGCAAAGAGGGCAACCAGCGAATCAGGGAGCGGTGTAAGCAGTACCTGGACAGAGTGGAAGAGCTGCAGGAGTATCTAGTGAATAAAGAGGTCTCTCGCAAACATCATACTTCATTTGATAAAGCTGGACGTGTTAGAAATCTGAACTGTGTCACAAAGGTCCTGGGTTCGAGCCCCGGGGTAGTCCAACCTTGGGGGGGTCGTCCCCATGTGTGTGGACCATTCCGCAGTTGAAGCACATTAAAACCTATTTCCGCAAACGTGAGCGGCGCACCGAGCCCCTGATTCAGACTGAACTGTGTCACAAAGGTCCTGGGTTCGAGCCCCGGGGTAGTCCAACCTTGGGGGGGGGTCGTCCCCACGTGTATGGACCATACTGCAGTTGAAGCACATTAAAACCTATTTCCGCAAACGTCTGCGGCGCACCGAGCCCCTGATTCAGACGGGGCTTTGGCCCTTCGCGGGTTCGGCTGGCGGGTCCCCGGGCGGGAGGGGGGGCGCCCCCCCGCGGAAGTGAAAGCGAAAAGTAAACGCGCCGCAAGCTCCGGCTGCGTCCTGACGTAACGACCCCCCCCCCCCCCGCGGAATCGACTCGAGCGTCGACTTTCGGCTCGAACGCGGAAGTCCGTCTCCGCTCAGTCCGCGGCGTCCCTCCGCAGCGTCCGCCCTTCTCTTAACACGGCCAGCGACCGAGCTTCATGGTGGAAATCCGAAACGCCTCGAATCGCCAGTTGTCCGTGACCGTTGCGTAAGTCCCGCCGCCGCCGTCGGAGAGAAGCAATCGGCCCTTATGGCTGCCAACAATAATTTACAGGTAAGTCGGCTGCCGAGCTAGCGCTAGCTCGACAGGGCTAAGAGGCGTAGCTTAGGAGGAAAAGCCAGCTCCGTAAGCCGGCGGAAAAGGCCCCGTGTGTTCGGCGAGCGACTCAGGTTTTGGTCCGCCGTTGTTGTCTGAAACGTCGGCGAATCTTCTCGCGTGATTTATCCGAGGGACGGTCGGCAGTTAGCTTGGCTGTGTGCTTTGATAAAGCGGTAAACAAATGGCAACTGTCAAAAAGGCCTAGCCTAGCCTAGCTTAGCCTAGCCTAGCTTGTGCGGGACCTGGGCAGGTGATGTGGACAGCGCTCCCCAGCGCGTCCCGGCGGCAGCAGGTTTGCTTCATAGCCGCTCGGTCGAAATCGCGATCGGCCAAATAAGGTGAGCGGCTCCTGCTACAGCGGGGGTCTATCTAGCACGCAGCCTCGCTAATGGGATTACTAGTTTGCTTTAGCCGCTAGCGTCCAAAGCAAATGGGTAACGCCGTGTTTTCTGTAGCCGCCGTAAGACGTGTGGAATGTTAACGATACTTTAGCCCGATGGCTAACTTAGGAGGAAGTGAACCCGTTTGCTCCTTTGCATTACAGTCGGATGTTAATCTCGGGCATACCTAAAGCAAAACAAGCCCATTGTGTCTCGTTTTGCAACTTCGTGCATGCTTTGGATGTGTTTTGTTTTGTTTTTTTTCCTCAGAAATTTCCACAAGTGCTACCCCAAAATCAGTTCGCCCTATATTGCTTTCTAGAATCCATTATAGCCACCGTTTGGGTATTTAGCGCACTCTTTTGTTTCGGCCTTCTCGCTGGAAACGCTGCTTTGTGCTGTGTGTCGTTTACATTAGTTTGTGTTTGTTGTGCTCCCTCCATAATGCAGAGCCCGTCTAGTAGCTATCAACTGATGCTCTGGGTGTTGTTGTCCAAGGATGATGTTGCATTTCCAATGTTCTTTCTCTCTGTTTACCCCCTCAGAAAGCCATAGATCTTGCCAGCAAAGCAGCCCAAGAGGATAAAGCACAGAACTATGAGGAGGCACTCCGTCTGTATCAGCATGCTGTTCAGTATTTCCTCCATGTGGTCAAATGTAAGGCACTGGACATTAGATTGGCGTTTAGGATGGTAGTCGTCCCTTTTTTGTCCCCTGATAAATTGTTGAGAAAATCTTGCCATCTCTTTTTGGAAATTGAGTGAGGCCGCCGTGGGTGTAATGAAACGCGTCGTGATACGTTTTGTGTTCTAGGTAGTAGAGGCATCACTTTCAAATGCATGCAAAGACAATATTCAGTAGAAATCAAAGCAGCACATGAAATTATTGTTTGTAAAACTGCAGTTTTGAGAATAACTGTTTAATACTAGGGGTTGATCAGTATGTTTATTTTTCCTTCAGGGCCGATACTGATTATTAATAATCAAGGAGACCGATAACCGATATTTTGAACCGATATACATTTGCAGTAAAAAGGAACTCCGCTACCTGTCCAACTAATATGGAGGGAGTCTCTGTATGTATGTATGTCCTAGGGTTGCCACCTTCTATGTGGAGAAATAAGGGATACCGCCCAAGCTCCCTGCCCACCCCACCGCAAGTGCTACATTCTCCCCCCGATGATGTTATGATTTTTTGGGAATCCATTGCGCCGATACACATGGTTTGAAGTGCTTTATTGCAAGACACAATAACAAATGCACTTAAAATTACAAGTGTAACAAAAATATTTGTATTATACTTTGGATTTAAAATACTGATTGGTTTGACACAAACAAGACTGAACCATCCCAAACAACATTGTGTCCATCCCAAACAAAGGAAAACCAATAATAACTGTTAAGTGACAGAGGGTGCTATTTTTGACTGTATAAGGCAACCACTGAGTTAGGCCTAATGGCAACAATGACAACATGACGCTGACTTGCAGTCTCACACAGCACAAAGAATTGGTCTTTCGCTCACCACTGAGGTTAAACTTCTCCACGCCGCTTGTATAACTGATTTGATTTTACTTGATGTTATGTGATTCTCAGCACTTTGAAGACGCAACATTTTATTTTCCAGTGCAGGACGATCCTTTATTATGAGGGACGGGATTTTCTCAACAACCGTTCATCTGATCGACTTCACATTTGACGAGTGTATTACTGAAGAGCCAAGGAAGTGCAGTTTCGAGTGTGAAATTGTTTGGATGAGCGGTTCTTGAGAAAGCTGCAAGCAGCAAAGTTTTCAGCGAAGTTAGTCATAATAAATTATGCTTCTTCACTTCTTGTGGAGTAGACGAGCGGAAACACAAACAGCACCACTCTGATATTGCAACTCACATTGTGGTTGGAGGGAGGATTACACCCGTATTCCTTCGAGTGTCAAGTGTGAAAGTTTGGAGGAACGGGCACTGCACTAGTAATATGTAAAAACACTAACGCATCTACTACTACTACTTCCGGCTGCTCCTTTTAGCGGTTCCCACATCGGCTCATCCGTTTCCATCTCTTCCTGTCCTCTGCATCTTCCTCTGTCACACCAGCCACCTGCATGTCTTCCCTCACCACATCCATAAACCTCCTCTTTGGCTTTCCTCTTTTCCTCTTCCCTGGCAGCTCCATATTCAGCATCCTTCTCCCAGTATACCCAGCATCTCTCCTCCACATATGTCCAAACCATCTCAATGTTGTCTCTCTTGTTTTGTCTCCAAACTGTACAACCTGAGCGGTCCCTCTAATATACTCGTTCCTAACCCTGTCCTACTTCTTCCAAACCATATAACATAGCTGGTGTCCTCACCATCTTGTAAACCTTCCCTTTAAGTGTTGCTGGTACTCTTCTGTCGCAAATCACTCCTGACACTCTTCTCGACCCACTCCACCCTGCCTGCACTCTCTTCTCCACCTCTCTTCCACACCCCCCGCTACTTTAAACAGTTGTCCCCAACTATTATTTTTTTTTTATTTTTTGGGACCCCCCCCCTTTTCTCCCAATTGTACTTGGCCAACTACCCCACTCTTCCGAGCCTTCCCGGTCACTGCTCCACCCCCTCTGCTGATCCGGGGAGGGCTGCAAACTACCACATGCCTCCTCCGATATATGTGGAGTCGCCAGTTGCTTTTCACCTGACAGTGAGGAGTTTCACCAGGGAGATGTAGTGCGTGGAAGGATCACACTATCCCCCCCATCCCCCCTTTCCCCCAAACAGGCACCCCAACTGACCAGAAAAAGCGCTAGTGCATGACTAAGATCTATACCCACATCCAGCGGCTTCCCACCTGCATAGACGGCCAATTGTGTCTGTAGGGACGCCCGACAAAGCCGGAAGTAACACGGGGGTTCAAACTGCTGATACCCGTGTTGGTAAGCAATGGTATAGACTGCCATCACCCGGCATGACAGTCTTCATAAGCGTGATACATTTATGTAGCTATCGCTACATACTACTACTACTACTACTAATACTACTTTCAGCTGCTCCCGTTAGGGGTCACCACAGCAGATCATCCGTTTCCATCTCTTCCTGTCTTCTGCATCTTCCTCTGTCACACCAGCCACCCGCATGTCCTCCATCACCACATCCATAAACCTCCTCTTCCCTGGCAGCTCCATACTCAGCATCCTTCTCCCAATATACATCACTACATATAATATATATATCGCTACATAAATGGACTCTATTATCTCATTATAGTGAACCATGTATCACTGCAACAAAGTGCGTTATTCGGGCATTTTCAGTGGTGTAACTGGGAAACTGAGCATACTTGTCATCATAGAAATAGATCTTAAGATTGTGGTGTTTTTGCAACTTCAGCGTAGAGGGTTGTGATGTTTATTGCAACTTCGAAAATATCTGCTGCCTTACTTTGGAAATACGGCCCCGCTCACTCACTGGGGCTGCTCCAGTCTGCAAATGCGTGTTGATGGGCTGTTACTCGTGATGTGTAACCAGTCAGATCAAGCTGTGGGTGGGACATTGCTCGAGACCACAGAGTGGTGACTATAGAGAGAGAAGCAGCTGCGTCAGAGCCAAAGAAGTGAATTTTAGAATTTATTTTATTGGCAGTTGGATTAAAAAAAAAACAATTTGGATAATCGTAAAAATGCTGAATATCGAATCTGAATTGGACCGGCTGATAATCGGTCGACCCCTATTTGATGCCAGTGCCTAGAGCTGGGCAGGATGCCAATATAATATCGATATTTTGATATGAGACTAGATATTTTCTGGGATTTTGGTTATTGTAATTCAAATGTTAACTTAAATATCATTAAAAGCATTCATTAAAGTCTAAAGTGTAAACGCTGCATTGCAATAAAGTAACAATTTTCTGTTGTGTTCAGCTACAGTCTGTTCTGTCTGTTCCAGACTCTAGCTGAGTGAAATGAACGATGACTGGCTCTTGCTGCTTGGTCATCATATCCATATTATTAATGATTATTTCTCATAACTTTCTCCTTTATAAATATCTTATGAAGCTACCAGTAGTAAATATCATCACATTGTCAGTTTCGAGGAGTTCAGTCATGCTAGCATGAGGTTGGTTTTTATGTCTGGAAACGGTTGCTGGAAAGCAGTTTGAATGTTTAAGGCTACGGTCACACATGCACGAATGCAGGCGAGTGACAATTGGCCTGCCAAGGTGAAATCCATATCTTGTCTTGCTGAATGTGGGCAGTGGAGGATGTGTCGGCAAGTGGGGTCAACCACACATACTTCCTTGGTATTGCTTGAGCCTGCGGTTTCGCCGGTGAAAGTTCACCAAAGTTGAACTCTACTCAAAGCGAAGATGCAAATTTCCTTTGCCACTGGAGGCGAATGTTTTATTTGCCCCTTTGCTCGCATAAAATGGAAGTGAAGGGGAGGCGAATATTTGCCAATGTAATAATTTTGCGTATGTGTGACTGCACCCTAACGGGTTTTCAACAAAGTAGGTTTCAAATAATTTTTAAGCTTGCCATGTGGAAGTTGAATGTCTATACCATTTTCTTTTTCTGTACATTCTTGCCAGATGAAGCCCAGGGGGACAAAGCTAAACAGAGCATTCGGGCAAAATGTGCTGAATATCTAGACAGAGCAGAGAAGCTGAAGGAGTACCTGAAGAAAAAGGAGAAGGCCCCCCCTGCCAAGCCTGTCAAGGAGTCGCAGTCTGAAGACAAAGGGTGTGTGTGTGTGGGTGGGGCTGTCTGTTAACCTGCTCATACGTATGTTACTGTTTAGAGCTGGCTGGAATGTGATGAGTCAGACTTGACCTAAACCAAACCTGCTTTGCATTTGAGACCAATTTTCCCATGTATGTGTGTGTCCATCCAGAAGTGAAAGTGATGAGGGTGATGATCCAGAGAAAAAGAAGTTCCAGAATCAACTCTCAGGTTTGTGATATCATGCTTCATATTAGACCTCCTTTTCTGTTTTGATATGACCCAAACAAATGCACTGAGTCTTCAGATCGCCACCAGGCGGCAGCCTGGATGGGATTACATGTTTGTGAGTGTGCACGCATGTGCGTGTGTGTGCCCGCGGCTAATCTCGCATACCACTGGATTTATCAGCCTAATGTCAGGACTGTATGATCAAGAACATCTCGTGGCTGCGGTGATTCAAAGCCTTTGAAAAAGTTTGTTCTCGCTACTGCCGCAACCTCTCTTCATTCACTCTAGCTCACTCAGCCACCGCTTCTCTCTCTCTCTCGCTCTCTCTCTCTCTAACCCCCTCCCATCTGAATCAAGAGCTGACCTCATGTGGTTTTCCGGAACATTAGCGAAGGCAGAGCCACTATACTGCGACCAAAATGGTCACATAACAAACCTTTTCTTTTTGGAAAGTGCCAGTTCATATTGGACTTGGTGGCATTCGTTCGAGGGTCGGCCTAGGAGGCTGCACATCCACCCACTGATGGGCGACACATTTTTATTAGGTAGATTTTTTAGCTTGATCACTTCTTTATTAACAACTTGTTTATCTCCGCCAGGCGGATAGCCTGGAGAGGGTTATTATGCATTTGGTCACGCGCGCGTGTGTGTATCCGTCCACAGCTAATTTCGCATACTACTGGATGCATCAGCCTAAAATTCTTTGTGTAGTTATGAGTATGATCAACAATCTCTTGTGGTTGCGGGGACTCAAAACGTTTGGTCTCATTACCGCAGCTCCCTCTGTTCATTCATTCTCTAGCTCACTCAACCAATGCTGCTCTCTGTTGCTGCCCGATCGAAGTCAACCATGCACATGTGTGACTCACATCTACGGATGACTTAGATTGGGACAGCGACAGTGTCAAAACATTATGTATTCGGGTATGAGTCTTTTTGTTTTCCCCCCTTTTTCTCCCCAATTACCCCACTCTTCCGAGCCGTCCCGGTCGCTGCTCCACCCCTTCTGCCGATCCGGGGAGGGCTGCAGACTACCTACCACATGCCTCCTCCCATACATGTGGAGTCGCAAGCCGCTTCTTTTCACCTGACGGTGAGGAGTTTCACCAGGGGGATGTAGTGCATGGGAGGATCACGCCATTCCCCCAGTTCTCCCTCCCCCCCGAACAGGCACCCCGACTGACCAGAGGAGGCGCTAGTGCAGCAACCAGGACACATACCCACATCTAGCTTCCCACCTGCAGACATGGCAATTGTGTCTGTAGAGACGCCCGACCAAGCCGGAGGTAACACAGGGATTCGAACCGCCGATCCCCGTGCTGGTAGGCAACGGAACAGGCCGCTACGCTACCTGGACGCCCACATATGTGGATATGAGTCTTTACAGTAAATGTGAAGTCGATTGCATTTCGCAAGTCAGCAAATCATTCATTGTTGATCTCAGCACATGAGAAGTGGAGCAACAGAGGATGAACCAAAAATAGTAGCCTCTGTATTTATTTTCACAATATAATAAAGATGGGTGAACCGTTTACGCTCGTGCATGCGTGACTCACATCTACGGTTGCCTCAGATCAGGCAGGGACGTGATCCAAAGTTATTAAAAGAATTTTATAATCCAAAAAAAATTCAAAAGTTATAAAGGAACAACTTCCTCTAGGTTACAGTCAAAACAGGGAGTGTTGCATATTCTTGTCGCCTGATCTGAGCCAACCGTAGATGTGAGTCATGCATGCGTGAGCGTGAACGGTTTACCCATATTCTATTATGAAAATAAAGACGGGTCAGGGTTACACCAAAACGTTCGCATAATAAACCCTTTCTTGTCGGAAACTAAGTTCATATTAGACTTGGTTGCATTTGTGCGAGGGTCCGCCTAGGAGGCTGCACATCCACAGACTGACAGGCAAAACGTTTTTATTGGGTAGAGTTTTTTTAGCTTGAGCGCTGCACATTGACAAACTTTTCCTATTTCCTGTTCGATCGACTCGGGCGCTGTGTAAATGTCTTGTAGTGGCAGGAGAAAACACTGGTTTTTCTGTCCGTGTGTGTGTGTGTGTGTCTGTCCGCTGCTAATCTTTCATACTGCTGGGCCTTCAGCCTAATGATTTTTGTGCACAGTTAGGACTGTATGATCTAGGACCTCTCGTGGCTGCGGTGATTCAGAACCTCTGAAAAACCTATTTTACACCACAGTTGAGTGCTAACTGCTCAGCTGGTTTTTCACCCAAGTCAGAGCAGCGGAGGAGGGGAGATCCGCAGGCAGTATTGATTGGTGTCGTTAAGATCTTAACGGTACTACTCCTCCTACTGATACTAATTATTGATCCAGTACTTTAATGGTACTCTATCGGTTATCTTAGTTAATTTTTTCAGGAGAAAAAAAAATCAAATTACAAACAGAATTAATATTGCTTTATTTTCTCATGTCTGGACAGTGTTACTTTTTTTACTTAAGGGTCGGACTCCTTTAGTCGACTGGTTAATGTAGTCACCTGTGGTGCGGGAGGCCCGGGTTCGCGTCTCGGCTGCCTCCCTGAATTCGCTTCATCGGTGTCAGAAGTGGGATGGTGAGGCCATCGGAAGCATGTGCGCCCAGAGGAGTGAGGGAGCTGGTATGCTGAAATGCGGAGACGCACTTCCCGAAGGAGGGGGGTAGTGTAACGACCACGGATGACTAGACTCGCTAGCCCTTAGCTAACGGGTCGGACCCTTTAGTCGACTGGTTAACGTAGTTGCCCATGGTGTGGGCGACCTGGGTTTGCATCCCGGCTGCCCCCTGAATTCACTACATTATACAAGCATTAAGCCATGCTTGTATAATATAGTTTACTCCGTGTTGGCTCTCGGCTGCTAGCGTACATAACATACTTAAGGGGCGATAAGAGATGGAACTAGGAGCGAGCCAGTCAGAGTCTCTGCGTTTCTCTACTTGGATTTGAAGCACTTTCGCTCGATGTTTCGAAAGGTTGCGTGTGTTTCTGCACTTACATGCAAAAGACTTGTTGCACTTGTGTGACAAGCATTGTCAGATTGGACTCTTAGTGAAGTGTAACCAGACATTTGACTGTTTAGTACTCTTCGCCCTTGTCAAGTCAGAGTTCATTTAAAGTGCATTATCACACTGAGGTGTCTCAACACACTTGGCAACAAAAACAGCGTTAATACGAGAATCAACATACTTTGAAGTAAGAACGTAAATGTGTGCGTGCGTGAGAGGCAGAGAGAGCTGGCCCCGCCCCTCGGCTCGCACATACGACAGGCTCTGAGAGAGCGCTCTCTCTCTCTGAGAACAGCGAAAATGCATCGTAGACAAATGTCTCAATCTTATTGCAACTTAGAAATGGAGTTGGTGAGAAAAAAGTGCCAAAATAACATTTCCGTAGTCCAAAGGAATAGGAAATGTATTTTCTAAATTTCTCCAACACCAATGGCAGGACCGCTAATGTCAGAGCTTATCAACACTACGGTCTTTAATAATTTAGCACCGGTTCCTGTTTAATACTGGGTTTCGCTACCCATCCCGACCAGGCAGTGCCTCTGTATTTTCCCTTCTCCCGGTCGGCGAAAAAAGTGGTGGTGTGTTGCCAAGTCCGAGCACCAGAGAAGAGGAGCTATGCCTGGCGGAGATCTGTAATCTACTAAGTGCACTCTTCTAGTTTTTTTCCCATTCAATCGACTTACACACTCTGCAAAAGTCTTCTAATAACGGGAAAACACTGGTTTTTCTGTCCTTGTGTGCATGTATCTGACCGCTGCTAATCTCACATACTGCTGGGCCCATCAACCTGTATGATCAGGAACCTCTCATGGTTGCGGCGATTCAAAACCTTTGGAAAAACCTGTTTTATACCGCAATTGAGTGCTAACTCCTCAGCTGGTATTTTGCCTTGGTCCGAGCACCGGAGGAGAGATATGCCTGGTGGAGATCTGCTCCCTACCAAGTGCACTCTTCTAGTTGTAATTATGATTTTGTCACGAGCAGTCTGTCATTTTGTTGGCTCAGTCACATGACTTTATGTTGTACACTTTCCCCTTAGGTGCCATTGTTATGGAGAAACCAAACATTAAATGGAATGATGTCGCTGGTTTAGAGGGAGCCAAAGAAGCTTTGAAAGAAGCGGTCATTCTACCCATCAAATTCCCACACCTTTTCACAGGTACGTAGATAATATTACAGACTGCAGGAGAGTAAAAATAAGTTGCATGCCGTGTTGCATCAGGCTGCTGAGCTGATATCACAGCAGTCACTACATTTGCTTATGCACAGTATTTAGGGTACTACTATATATCCCGGTTCAAAGATATCTGTGGTATTACTTTGTTTACCCTTAATAGTGGTCTCTCAAACCTTGTACTGGCTTCACATAGCCAGGTTAAGAACTTGTCAAGAAAATTTTAAACAAGATTTGGAGTTTGCATCCACTTAGCAGAAAATTTGAATAACTATTATGGAGTATTGTGGGTATTGGTGTGTATGTGATGTAGCCAGTAGAGGATTGATTCTACTGTTGGAACATTCATCATTGTCTTGCGTGGTTGTATAACAGGGAAGAGAACACCATGGAGAGGGATCTTACTTTTTGGACCTCCGGGTACAGGAAAGTCATATTTGGCCAAAGCTGTGGCCACAGAGGCCAACAACTCAACATTCTTCTCCATCTCCTCCTCTGACCTCGTCTCCAAATGGCTGGGGGAGAGTGAAAAGTGAGTCTTCTTACTGTTAATCCCGGGATGCTGGGGCTGTGTAAATGACACCGCTGCAGCACGTCAGTGAACTCCTCCTGTCTGATTCCCAGGTTGGTGAAGAATCTGTTCAGCCTGGCGAGGGAGCACAAGCCCTCCATCATTTTCATCGATGAGATCGATTCCCTGTGTGGCTCAAGGAGTGAGAATGAGAGTGAGGCGGCTCGTCGTATCAAGACAGAGTTCCTAGTTCAGATGCAGGGTGAGTGGGCATGATGAACTACCAAAGTCTGATTCAGAATTCCAGGAGGCTGCTAACCAAGAATTAATGGCGTGCGTGGTTAGAGAGGAATAATATGGAAAGTGTAGTATCAGATTCATTATTGAAATTGTTCTCTCTGCCTTCATTCATTACATAATTAATTAATTACATTCATACATGACATTCATTAACAACCCTTGTTGCAGTTCTTATTGAAGATTTAATTTTTTCTGCATATGCATGCCTAGAAGTTAACTTTTCTCCCTACCATCCCCTTTTAAACTCTGAAATCTATAATCCTGAAGTCAGTTTTTAACATCCCAAAAGCTATAACTCATTGTTTTTATATGTAAAATCAATTGTGTTGCTACAACTGCAGAAGGTTTTTCATGGTAGGCTGCTATTCCATGCCAGCTTCTGCAGTTGCAGAGAGGATGTGATGTAATGCTGGTGAGCAAGGCTCATAATCGCTTGAAAATCTCAGTTCTTTGAGTTTTGTTGTCTGAATCGGGATCATACACATCTTGTGGCAGGAATCGTATTTTGTCCAGAAGGCATATTCAGTTGTCAGGTTTTTATCACCCTGGGAGAGCGAGACACTGTTAACTTTGGGCGCTGATACGAGTGCTGCCTGTTTGATATGAAATAGTACATTGAAACAAATCCTAGCCTACGTTTAATGTTAGCTTTTTATGTAGCCTGTATATCAGCAAGAACAGTTTCATTTGCACTGCGTGGGACAGACTAGTTCATCACGTAAAAACACAAGTGGTGCAGGAGCTGCAGAGGTCGCTTAACTGATGCTTATGAGGAAGAAGTTTTGCTAGGTTGGCCAACACCAGGCACCTGTGAGTAACCTATATACTATGCACCCTATCACCTGTGAGTAACCTATATACTATGCACCCTATCACCTGTGAGTAACCTATTTACTATGCACCCTATGGTGGCTGGATTTAGAACAAGTCTCACAACTGACAGTATGTGGCTTGGAGCGAGCAAGTGACGCCTGTTCTGGTCTGATGTTGTTGTCGTGTTACTCTGTTATTATGCTTAAAGTTTGGGAATATATCCAAATGAGTGTCTCCTAGTTTCATTAGGCTGTTTCATAATATAACAGCAGATGGAGAAAGACACTCAGTTAGTCCGAGCACCCCCCCCCCGCTCTCTCTCCCTCCTTCTCGCTCTCAACTTATATGCTATACTTCCTTTTCCCATATGGCCTTATCCCCACTCAACTAGTGTTACTACTGTGTTGTGATTTCAAAGAATTAGAAAGTTTGTCTGAAAACACCAAGAATAATTTTACTTCAGTTATGTTTTTGCCCCCATTCTACAAAAAGCTTTAAAATAAAGGAAGTTGTTGTGAATTGGGGAAACAGTCTAGTTGACCTTTTAATGCCATGTAATGCAGTAGCATTGTATTCTTTAATAATTTGTTAACTAGCCATATTGTGCAAGCTTTCTACGATTTAGCCATGGCAAGAATGACTCAACTAGTGGACTCCTTTTATTCATCACACAGTGAAATCAAGTCCACCACATGATATAAATTGCATGACTTACCTCTATATTTGCTCTCATATGTCCCGTCACACTCCATTGTGCACTATCTACCTGACCAAGAGATTATATATTCTTTGGTGCGCTGTCCCAGGACCTGACGTCCACTGCTCTGCATTAGACCCCATTGAACAAAGCCTTTGTACGCATGATTATCATGATGATTATCATTATGATTATCAGTTTGATTATCATGATTAAAATGATGATTATTATTATGATTATCAGTTTGATTATCGTGATGATTATCAGTTTGGAAAAGCGTTAGATTCTGTTTGCCACAGAGGTGAGGAGGACACTCCTAGCAGCCCAACCATAAAAGCGGACAGCCTTCCATTTAACATAATGCCAAATTAATATTTCAGATTGCTTTGACTTAATTGATAGATGATGAGCTTCACTGCTTTACAGTTTGTGCCCACAATTGCGTGGATACACCTGAACTGTGAAGGTTATCGATCAAAAGCTTTGTTTTAGGTGTATCCGGGTAGCATAACGGTCTGTTCCGTTGCCTACCAACACGGGGCTCACCGGATCGAATCCCCGTGTTACTTCCGGCTTGGTCGAGAGTCTCTACTGACACAATTGGCCATGTCTGCGGGTGGGAAGCCGGATGTGGGTATGTGTTCTGGTTGCTGCACAAGCACCTCCTCTGGTTGGTCAGGGTGCCTGTTCACGAGGGGGAGGGGGAACTGGGGGGAATAGTGTGATCCTCTCACGCGCTACGTTCCCCTGGCGAAACTCCTCACTGTCAGGTGAAAAGCGGCTGGCGACTCCACATGTTTCGGAGGAGGCATGTGGTAGTCTGCAGCCCTCCCCGGATCGGCAGAGGGGGTGGAGCAGCAACCGGGACGGCTTGGAAGAGTGGGGTAACTGGCCGGATACATATTGTATTTTCATGTTTTACCCGTTATTAATTTTCACGTGCACTTTATTGGTTGCTCCTTCTTAACTTTTTGAGAAGAATTAGCTCAGCAATAACTACGTTGTTGCAACCTGATGTCTGCACAATATGTTGGATTAAAAACAAATGTTAACACACGTTCTCATGCCGAGAGATGACTACCTAACGACTGGTGGCTCACCAGTGACGAAACTTTCTTCACATACATATGTGTACATGTCTGTGAATGTTCTCATTCATCCAGGTCATGGTTATCCAAAGGAATTGAATCGAGTGCGATCACAGCTATTGGCTCTGATAACGACTCCAAAGAGGATAAATATCCGAGTCTCATCACCAGCCAGTCAGACTAGCTTGGTCTAGTCAGAAAGGCACGAACTGATGAAGCCTCTTGGATGAGAGGCGAAACGTCTTCACAGATATACACTACCGTTCAAAAGTTTGGGATCACCCAAACAATTTCGTGTTTTCCATGAAAAGTCACACTTATTCACCACCATATGTTGTGAAATGAATAGAAAATAGAGTCAAGACATTGACAAGGTTAGAAATAATGATTTGTATTTGAAATAAGATTTTTTTTACATCAAACTTTGCTTTCGTCAAAGAATCCTCCATTTGCAGCAATTACAGCATTGCAGACCTTTGGCATTCTAGCTGTTAATTTGTTGAGGTAATCTGGAGAAATTGCACCCCATGCTTCCAGAAGCAGCTCCCACAAGTTGGATTGGTTGGATGGGCACTTCTTTGAGCAGATTGAGTTTCTGGAGCATCACATTTGTGGGGTCAATTAAACGCTCAAAATGGCCAGAAAAAGAGAACTTTCATCTGAAACTCGACAGTCTATTCTTGTTCTTAGAAATGAAGGCTATTCCATGCGAGAAATTGCTAAGAAATTGAAGATTTCCTACACCGGTGTGTACTACTCCCTTCAGAGGACAGCACAAACAGGCTCTAACAGGTACTATTTAATGAAGATGCCAGTTGGGGACCTGTGAGGCGTCTGTTTCTCAAACTAGAGACTCTAATGTACTTATCTTCTTGCTCAGTTGTGCAACGCGGCCTCCCACTTCTTTTTCTACTCTGGTTAGAGCCTGTTTGTGCTGTCCTCTGAAGGGAGTAGTACACACCGGTGTAGGAAATCTTCAATTTCTTAGCAATTTCTCGCATGGAATAGCCTTCATTTCTAAGAACAAGAATAGACTGTCGAGTTTCAGATGAAAGTTCTCTTTTTCTGGCCATTTTGAGCGTTTAATTGACCCCACAAATGTGATGCTCCAGAAACTCAATCTGCTCAAAGAAGTGCCCATCCAACCAATCCAACTTGTGGGAGCTGCTTCTGGAAGCGTGGGGTGCAATTTCTCCAGATTACCTCAACAAATTAACAGCTAGAATGCCAAAGGTCTGCAATGCTGTAATTGCTGCAAATGGAGGATTCTTTGACGAAAGCAAAGTTTGATGTAAAAAAAATCTTATTTCAAATACAAATCCTTATTTCTAACCTTGTCAATGTCTTGACTCTATTTTCTATTCATTTCACAACATATGGTGGTGAATAAGTGTGACTTTTCATGGAAAACACAAAATTGTTTGGGTGATCCCAAACTTTTGAACGGTAGTGTATACCAAGTCCAGTTGCACTCGATTCAATTCCTTTGGATACATACGTGTACTTGTTGGTGTCGCATACATCGGTGTACTTGTTGGCGTCCCTCTGTCACATATATCGGTGTACTTGTTGGCGTCCCTGTGTGTTCATGTACCTCCACTGGCACCTTTTATAATCTAGACATTTTTCCCCTCAATGGCTCCCTTGTTTTGTTCTGGAGCACAACACAACATTGATTCTGAGCTTGTAGATTTGTTGGCTGTGCAGCTCACCACACAGTAGCTTTTGGGCATATTTATTGTTGGTAAAAAAACGTCCAGGTTGTGAGTGTAGTCACACAAAATGAGTGGGGAGCAGTGCAGTGTTTCCCCCAGGAAAGGCATGGTGTACTCTCTGAACTTCCTCTGTGGTCCATTTTAAAAGATTCTCACCCAAACCGTATTTCTCATTAGCAAACCAAATTTATAGATCGTCAGAAAACCAAATCTAAACATCTTCTGGGTATTTTTGCTCACATGTCTTCTATCTGCCTGATTGTGTGTATTTACTGTCAGTTCTTTTAACACACTGGAGTTAGAACCGTGCTTGTGTTGTTGGAGCCTGCTGGTATGGCAAGTGCAATAGCAGCACATCGCAAGTTTAAGATGGCAAACGTGGACCTGTTTCATGGCTAGATGTTTCACTATTGTTTTGCACAATTGTCCACTGCAGCACTCTTTTCCCAATAAGGGAAATAGTCCGTAAATAATACCAAGTTGTGCAAGAGATTGTGCAGTCGCAGATGTAGACTCCTTGAAGGACCATGTCTCTCACATCTGTTGAACTCTTCAGCTCAGCTCTTACTAGTGAGTGATTAGAAATTGTTGTGAATTGGGGAAACAGTAGGCTGTTTCCCCAATTCACAGTCTACCCGACACTGACATTCTTGTGTAAACAGTCTACCCGACTTCTTACACAAGAATGTCAGTGTGTGTGACATTCTTGTGTAAGAAGTGGGGTTGTTGTGAAGCGTCTAGTGTGTTGGTGTAGTGTTGTGTGCCTGTCACGTCTCACTCTCAACCTTCACCGCTGGCTAGCAGAAATGCGAACAGGAGAGCCGAGCGCGTAAGTCTCTGCCTGCCAGTACATAGCCTCTCCAACAGCAAGCCCTATGTAGCGCCTCCTCATGGCGACACACGGTAACTGGGTACACCTTGGACCCTGGCTGAACTACAAGGGACTCAGAGGAGGTCTGGCCCCTAGACATGTGGTACGCAGGCCCACCGGTGTGTGGATATTCCCTGATGCCCATGAACCACCCCCAGCTATGGGGTAAACAGTGCCACTGCCTAGTGGACACCTCGGGAGAGGAATAGGCTACGGGAGTAAACCCGTACACAACATCAACATCTACAGTGCTGTTGTTTTTTGTTTTTCTTGTCCTTTTGTGTGTGTTTAAGTGGGAGAGTACTGCTGGCGCCGTGTGTGGCTGCCGCTTCTCCCTCTCGTAGCCCCCCCCTTCCCATCCACCCCTGTATGTCTGTGTTGTGTTTATCTGTTGTCTTGTTTCACCCCGTTTATTGTAAAACCACTTTGAGTGTTAGAAACGCGCTATATAAAATGGATTTTTTTATTATTATTAGAATATACTTGGTTCAGTTTTGAAAGACCTTTTCTTTCCGTGACTGTTTTCTACAGGAGTGGGGAATGACAATGAGGGAGTACTGGTACTTGGTGCAACCAACATCCCGTGGACACTGGACTCTGCCATCAGACGACGGTAATTGTAATTTATTTGCCAAAATAACTCATTACATTTGTTTGACTCAATTGCACATAAAACAAGTTGTCCATCTCATGTCCCTATAACAACATTTCAGATTTGAGAAGAGAATCTACATCCCACTGCCAGAGGAGCATGCACGCTCCTTCATGTTCAAGCTCCACCTGGGCTCCACCCCAAACAGTCTCAATGATTCTGACTTTGTCACTCTGGGCAAGAAGACAGATGGGTACTCGGGAGCTGATATCAGCGTCATTGTCAGAGATGCACTCATGCAGCCTGTCAGAAAGGTCCAGTCTGCCACCCACTTCAAAAAGGTATGTTTGCAAAATACTGGTTTGCTTGTTTATGCTTCAGTGCAGCATGGGGTAGCAGACTCAAGTTACTACACTTCTGTTTCTATCGCACAACTTACGTTTTAATAACATTTTGGTATGTAAGGTTCGAGGGGCATCGAGAAGTGACCCCAACATTCTTGTAGATGACTTCTTGACCCCTTGCTCACCTGGAGATCCGAATGCTATTGAAATGACATGGATGGATGTCCCAGGGGAAAAGCTAATGGAGCCAGTTGTTTGTATGGTAAGGTTAGAAAAAAGCCAGGCTTTTCCACACTCCAGCAACAATATATGTAAATGAATCAAAAGCCAGTGTTGAATATTTGATTGTGTGTTTTATTTATCATTTTATGCTCTTTTTTTCAGTCTGACATGCTGAGGTCACAGTCCAACACAAAACCTACAGTTAATGAACAAGATTTGGATAAACTGAGAAAATTCACAGAAGACTTTGGACAGGAAGGTTAAATGGGATGTTTGCAATACCAAAGCAGCAGAATTGTGATTGTGAAGTGTTCTTTGCCTCTCATGCTGTCTTTAACTCTCTCTCTACCCCCACCCCAACCCACATCCCTGAACCTTTCACCAGTCCTAGTTGTGCATGACGGGGCCACACAACTGACGTATGAAGCCAGTCTGTTTGGCCATACGAAGGATGGAAGACATTTTGTCTGATGTCCTGTCCTCCATAGTCTATGAAGCTAATAGGACTTTATTTGTTGCGTTTCTGCAGCTGACCTTATAAAAGATTGATTGATATCTACTCATTAATTAAAGAGCGTTCCTTTGGTTACTTATTGAATAAAAGTCATTTTTGAGTGCCTAAGCAAATTGGGACAGATCTACCTTCAGATATTCACCTTACTGCAGATCAAGCAATTCAAATATGTGGAAGTTGGGATTCATTTTTTTAAAGCTATGATTAGCCCACACATTATGGGTTTTACCTAACTTGACAACTATTTAAAGTAGAGTTATGTTTTCCTGTTTGTTCAGCTTTGATCAAAGTACACTAGACTGTAAGAAATGCCTTTATTGTTCCTCTATTTTGTATCGATAGGATTAAAAAGCATTTTATATACAATACTTAATGGAAATGTGTAACTCTTGGGCCAGGGACAGTGAAACTAACAATACATGACATTGCTCTTTGAGTTCTTATGTTTAGGGGTGGAATATAGGCCTTTGTAGTCACATGGTGGTGGACATGATTTGGGCTTCAGGCACAGACGGACACTCAGGATGGGAGCTGCAATAGGCCAGTCTTGCCCAGTATCTGACAAAATACCATTATGTTTATTTAGTGTCATTTTGCTTCCAAAAAGGGTATGTGTATAGATTACCAAAGGTGCCGGGCAAGCATTATTTCATAGGTAGTTTCAGCATTGCTCTGTTCCTCACCTCATTACTACCTTTCACAACCCACATTAATCGATGTACATCCCCACGAGCCATTGCCGGGTATCATTAGTACAAACTGGGGGGAAAGAATCTAGGCCTTATTAAGGACAAAGTGGCAGTGTCCATTTCGAAGAAACAACTTTGGCGTGTTACTGAAATGAGAAACCGGTAACATGGTGGAGAGATCGTGCTCATGTTGACTTTATAACATTGGAATGCAGCTCCAAGCATAAACCATATGTAGCCATTAAGAGTGGCAATGTTGCACCATGTGCCTTCTAAATCAATAGTTTTCGAAACCTCAAGCACTCGCAGTACTGCTGGTTTTCTACTCTGCCAGGCGGTCAATAATAGTAGCGACCTGTTGTGCCAGGTCTAGCTTATTAGACAGGTGGATACCTGTCACGTATGCAATTACCTACAGAAAACAAGCAGCACTGCAGTTGTGCAAGGACAGGTTTAAAACCACTGCTCTAAATGACTTGCAAGATTTTTTTTTTGTTTATTTTATTAATTGGAAGTCGTGTGCATGTATGTGTGTGTATATATATATATACACACATACATACATACATACATAAGTTGTCACCTTCACTAGGAAATGTATAATACTTGCACATTTCATGTCAGTTCTTGGAGCTTGTATAACCGTACTCTTGTGTTTCAAGGTGTTCAGAAAGCAAGCCTGTCCTCAACGTGTTGGTAGGGGAACAACTTTCATTTTACTGTAAGTGCATTTAGATACAGCCAGCTGTTCAGCCTTTCCTTCTGTGGGACAGGCGATCACATCAGATGTTCTGTGCTTCTTCTTTTTTTTCCCCGTAAAATGTAAATAAATAATAAGTCAAGAAAAGCTGTTGATTTACTTTGTTTTGCGACACTTACCTCTTTTAAAGTCACGGCTTAGTGACGTATGGGTGGCCACTAGCTTGGCCATGGGGGGACGACAAAAAAGTGCACCCGGGGTATAAGGGAAGCGACGCGTTGCATCATGGGACTTGGCGTTCTCGCGCTCACCTCCCGAGCAGGGCGCGAGCCAATGACGTACGTGGGAAAACTACAGCTACCCAGCACTCTCGCGAGAGCGCTGGCTCGGTTTGTTTTGGTTCTGTGCGGAGCGAGTGCGCCGTGTCGGGAGGGAGCGAAGGTCCGCCACCATAATCCGTCTCTTTTTCGCTGCTCCACCTCTCCCGAGTCCCCGCCAAAGATTAACAGAACTCCTCCTCTCCCCCCCACCCCCCCGGGCTCTTTAACCCCGCCACCCCTTCCGCGACCGCCCGCCTCTTGTCCCCCCCGCCGCTACTCGCCCCGTCAAGCTAGCCTAGTTTAGCAAGCCGGCTAACGGGCGCCAGATTTCCCCATGTCCTCCGACGAAGGAGCGAGTTCGACGATCACCGATTGGCTCTTCGTCCATTCCTGGTGGCTTCTCCTGCCGTTCGTGATGCTCCTGGTGGTTTCCGCCTTCATCGTGGCCTTCGTGTTGCTCCTGTACATGATATCGCCCCTCATTAGTCCCAAGCCGTTGAAACTGAACGGGGCCCACGTCGTGGTAAGTGCTTCAGACGGGCTAACGGGCTGCGCTGCATCGCCTCGGCTAGCCAGGAGGGGGGGGGGCTGGCTAGCTCGCAGGAATAGCCCGCCCGCCTTCTATACTTTTACAAAATGGCGCTAAAATAACGGCCGGCTTCGCACTTCGCTAGGTAAACTCAGCAGCGTTCGTCAGTCGGCGGACCAGCGAGCGTGCATAATAAATAGCGCTGGTTTGAAAAAGCCTGTGGCGTCGAGTCAGCCTGTCAACACTGCGTGACACGCCCACACGGCCGGCGGTTAATCGAGCAGCTGATCGGAGGCGACGCTTCAGCCGCGACCCGGGCAAACGTTTGTGTGATGTAGACTCGTGTACCGCTCAGCCCGCTTGTTGTCGTGGGGAGGCTGGGTTAGCTGGGTTAAGGTTAGGGTTAGCTGGGTTAAGGTCAGGGTTAGCTGGGTTAAGGTCAGGGTTAGCTGGGTTAAGGTTAGGGTTAGCTGGGTTAAGGTTAGGGTTAGCTGGGTTAGGGTCAGCTGGGTTGGGGTTAACTGGGTTAGGGTTAGCTGGGTTAAGGTTAGGGTTAGCTGGGTTAAGGTCAGGGTTAGCTGGGTTAAGGTCAGGGTTAGCTGGGTTAAGGTTAGGGTTAGCTGGGTTAAGGTCAGGGTTAGCTGGGTTAAGGTCAGGGTTAGCTGGGTTAAGGTTAGGGTTAGCTGGGTTAGGGTCAGCTGGGTTGGGGTTAACTGGGTTAGGGTTAGCTGGGTTAAGGTTGGGGTTAGCTGGGTTAACTGGGTTAGGGTTAGCTAGATTAAGGTTAGGGTTAGCTGGGTTAGGGTTAGCTGGGTTAAGGTTAGGGTTAGCTGGGTTAAGGTTAGGGTTAGCTGGGTTAGGGTTAGCTAGGTTAAGGTTGGGGTTAACTGGGTTAGGGTTAGCTGGGTTTACTGGGTTAGGGTTAGCTGGGTTAAGGTTAGGGTTAGATGGGTTAAGGTTAGGGTTAGCTGGATTAAGGTTAGGGTTAGCTGGGTTAAGGTTAGCGTTAGCTGGGTTAAGGTTAGGGTCAGCTGGGTTAGGGTTAGCTGGGTTAGGGTTAGGGTTAGGGTTAGCTGGTGTTCTGAGCTCCGTTAACTGTCTCTACCCTTTACCCGCAGGTGACCGGGGGGTCGAGTGGCATTGGGAAGTGCATCGCCAAGGAGTGCTACAAGCACGGCGCCTTCATTACGCTGGTGGCGCGGGACGAGGTGAGCGGAGACGGTGGCCTCGAGCCCTTCATTACCTCTATGTCTCGCCTCGTTCTAATTGGCTTTTTGGCAACATGTGCAGTGTTGCGTCACGCCGGTGAAGCCGTTTGAGTTTGTTTGCTGCCAAATCAACAGAACATACACGTGAATTTCCACATGATGTGTTATGCTATACCTGTAACCATACTGGCAATATGTACAGTGGTATGTCATGCCAATAAAGCCATTTGAATTGGCAAATTTTGAATTTGAATTATATAGTATATATATATATAGATATATATATATATATACATACAAACACACACACAGACACACACACACACACGTCTGTTGGTTGTTGACAGTTTGAATGTTGGAATTGCCACACGAAACTAAAAAGATAGAGGACTTTAGACTTTAGTAAACATGCACATTTTGAATGGAATGCAGGGCACGTCGTCAATACATTTCAGGGTTGCAAAAATGTTGTTTTCTCAAGCAGAATCCAATCCCAGTGTTGTGGATAAACAAGGTCTTGCAAAATGTTATTTGCATTGTTTTAGGTGTTTGGTGAGAACATGTATTGCTGAATGCGCAGCTTCGGGTAGGATATGTGATTTTTGTTGTGTTTTACCCCTCAGACTAAATTGGTGCAAGCAAAGAAAGAGGTGGAAAAATGTGCCATTAATGACAAGCAGGTATGGGGCTACTGTGTGTATTTCATTAGACATAATTTAAGACTGTTTGATGCACCTCATATAACTGTGATGTTAGTCATTTAGGCCATATTATTTGTGTTTTTGTACATGCTATTTAGCATAAGATTACATAGAAACCCTGTTCAATCTGCTACACTCAGGTGGTGCTCTGCATATCAGTGGATGTCTCAAGAGATTACGGTCAAGTGGAGAGTGTGATAAAACAGGTAATTTCTCTTAAAGAACACTGCCATGGACCAACCCTTTCTTTTGGAAAAATTCAACATTGTAGTATTCTTCTTTATCATTTGTCTTGTCATGTAGGCTCAAGAGAAGCTAGGGCCTGTGGATATGCTGGTGAACTGTGCCGGAACATCCTTGTCTGCAAAGTTTGAGGAAGTGGAGGTGGATCGCTTCAAAGTAAGTATCTAAGGACATAACCAAGGCTCAGTAACAACCTCAGTAAATGCAATAATCTTTCTAGCCATTTCCATCACATACCTTTCCCATTGCTCATAACCCCTAAATGCCAAATGTTTTCAACTTCTAAGGAACAAGGCACCAGTCAAATGGTCCTGAATTATAATGGAAGTATATAGATATTAATCTTAGATATTTCAGCAGGTTTTCCTCTGTGTTAAGAGTGCCTCTGCACCCTACAATATAGTCAATATGTATGTGCTTTTCAAAATTCTGAGAGTTTCATGACAACATGCAGCTGAAGCCACCAATTCAATGAAAAATTAAATATGCAACAAGAAAGAAGTTTAGATTGGTGTCGAGCTCTGTAGCATATTAGATTACAGTCCAAGATCAGGAAGAGGCTAATCCCCCATCCAAAAAACTTTATAAATTAGATTTCACGGTGGGATAGCATATTCATGAATGTGTATGAACAAGTGTGTGTGTGCGTGTGCGTGTTCAGCCCATGAAATAAAACTATACTTACAGACTTCCCATGTGAATTACCCTTCAAAAATCTGTCCCTTGCTTTGTTTCCAACAGAGACTAATGGAAGTGAATTACCTGGGCAGTGTGTACCCGACGCGGGCTGTCATAACCACCATGAAGGAGCGGAGGATGGGCCGCATCATGTTTGTGTCCTCCCAAGCAGGACAAATTGGCCTGTTTGGCTACACGGCTTACTCGCCTTCCAAATTTGCGCTTCGTGGCTTAGCGGAGTCACTGCAGATGGAGGTGAGTTTTGGCCCCTCCCGTCCGTTCAACCTTGAGCACGCACATTTCTATCAGCCAGCACACCTAGCACACAAGCCAGCAAACTGCCTACAGGAAACAACTGAGAATGAATCCAAACTACAGCATGTCTCTTTCAGAACTGCTGGTGAGGGATTATTAGGACATCCATGTCTCTGATAGGAATCACGTAGTCAGTAGCAGAACATTAGATGTCAGTGGAGTGGTATTAAAACGTTTTTCCTATCACTAAATTTAGATCATTGGGAGAGAGCGACATCTTTCGGCTGCTCCTGTTAGGGGGCACCACAGCAGATCATCTGTTTCCATCTCTTCCTGTCGTCTGCATCTTCCTCTGTCACACCAGGCACCTGCATGTCCTCTCTCACCACATCCATAAACCTCCTCTTTGTCCTTCCTCCTTTCCTCTCCCCTGGCAGCTCCATATTCAGCATAAAAGATCATTAACATGCTTAAATAAATAATCACCTTTCTTCTCCCATTTGATATGTTAATTATTGTTACTTAGTGGTACGAAGCTTAAAAACACAGTACATGAGGGCGCCCCGGTGGCTCACCTGGTAGAACGTTTACCACATATAAGGCTGAGTCCTTACTGCAGTGGCCTGGGTTCGAATCCAGCCCCTGGGCCTTTGCTGCATGTCGTCCTTTCTCTCTCCCCTGCCTTTCCTGTCTCTCTTTACTATCACTATCCAAAATAAAAAGTCGGAAAATGCCAAAAAATAAACAAAAAACACAGTACATGTTAAAATGGTAAGTTTATTTTCCTTCTGTCCAGATGAAGCCATACAATATCTATGTGACGGTGGCCTACCCCCCTGACACAGACACTCCAGGTCTAGCTGAGGAAAATAAGACAAAGGTAAACCTCACTGTAAAGCAAGAGATAATTTCTTCAATCATCGTTTTCCTCTTCCTATTAAACACTTGCTCTGTCCTCCCCTTCCATAGCCTCTGGAGACCAAGTTAATCTCTGAGACCTCTGGAGTTTGTCAGCCAGAGCAAGTGGCCAAAATCGTTGTCAGGGACGCTGTGGTAAGAAAGTTTATCCACCCGCCAATGACCCAACCTATTCAAATTCAGAGGTTTAATTAGTGAATTCTTTCCCACTGAAGTTGATGAATAAATGAATTTTTTACTTTGTTGCCCCTTTTCCTCCCACAGCAGGGGAATTTTAATAGCTCTGTGGGCCCGGATGGCTACATGCTGTCAGCACTTACCTGTGGAATGTCACCCGTCACTTCCATCACAGAGGGCCTTCAGCAGGTATAGCTGTCCCCCTTCACAACCCCAAGTCACTGTTTCATATGCTGCACATTCTTCTAGAGAAGTGATGTAATGCAGGTTATTTACTTAACCGTGATTTGACCCCCGCATAGATTGTGACCATGGGACTATTCCGGACCATTGCCCTCTTCTACCTGGGGAGCTTTGACAGCATTGTACGTCGCTGCATGATTCAGAGAGAGCAGTCGAAAGCAGCGGACAAGACAGAGTAACAGCACAGTGGCACGCAAACACCCCTCAACCTGCTCCGTCACCCTCCACCACCGTGCTTCCACCCCCCCCCCACCCCTCTATCACAGCCAGTGGAGGGCCCAATACCCCACCCCTGCCCCCACCCCTCTACTCTATATATGTGCACAGCCCTTAGCGGGCAAACAAGGCCAGGTCTCAGTGTGCACCAGTGATATCAGCTCAACAAGAGGGATGAAAAGATAGTGGCAGATGTGTCCTGTTAGCTTGTCTAGTGATGTAACTCCTCCGTAGACTTGACCGCTTTCTTTCTCTTTTTTTTTGATAATCCTCTGAAAGCATTCCAGTGACTTTTTGGTTTTATGTGTGCACCTGCTTCTCTTACTGGAGCAGCCTTACTGAAGGGGGATGAGGGCAGACTAAACACCCCACAGCCTCTTATTAAAGTAGGCCTTGTCAACAACTGACACTAGATATTGGGCCTCCCTGCCACCAGTTTTCCTCCTTGCAGAGGGGAAAGGTAAATAGATACCCCGTCAGACCGGTTGTGCCACATGCAGCCGGAAATCCCCTTTTAGCAGGGGATATTGAAAAATAGAACAGTAAGTCTTGAATATTACATTCGCCACACAGCGAGCTTCATCTTGTCCAACTCTTGATTCTTTTCACTAAAGCATTCTGTCACGTGGGTCTTTGCAGGCAAAGCACCTCCTTTACCGACCATCTGTTCTCTGGGTTTGAAGCCGGGTGTGACCCCCGGCCAATCTGACGTTTTGGAGGGATGTTTCACCGTTGCATTTTTCAAGGTGTTGGCTGATTATAAAGGCTGTGCCCTGCAGCGCTGAGGGGGAGCGCCGGATGGCTTTCTTTACATTCCTGCAAATCCGTAATTTGCTTTCAGAAAAAGAGGAACTGCTTTGTAGAGAAGAGAGAGTGTACAGGCAAGTAGCAGAAAACAGAGTGGGTGCGTTTCTATGTGCAATCACGCATGCCTGCAGATTTGTGTCGGTGTATATGTGTGCTTTGACTGAGCCAACCAACCACCAGGGGAGAAAAGCCATCGGACTTCCACGTCTGGAGCGGGCACACCGAATTCTGTTCCGACTATCCCATTCAGTTCTTCTTCTTTTTTTTTCTTTTTCTTTTTTTGAAATAAGTAACAGGAAATGCATGTATGTGTCAAAGCGATGACGTCATCAGGATGCAAAGGAAAACACGTCCACTAGCACAGGTGGCGTCCCCGTTCACCGTGGACTCTGACTTGTCTTTGTCTCTGTGCTACGTGTCAGATGTGTAGTGTGGGCTTTTTCTACGTGTCTGCACACATTCAGCCACCTCAGCGGGCGACCCGCATGGGGCTCAGATCCGTGTGTAGGTGGGATGCCGTCGGTCAGAGCAAGGCGAAGGGCTGTTGCTCGCCGGTTCGAGCAATGTCCCTCTAGGCCAAGCGGTGGCGCCAGAGATACGTGTTAGATAAAGGCGAGAAGGTTTTGAGGGAAGTGGTCCCTGTGCCTCAGTGTGACCGTGTCATGTGCAGTGAGAATCGATACCTTCCTCAGCGGCCGCCGTTTCCTCCCTGACGTCCTTCGAGCCTTTAAAGCTTCGTGTGGTGCTGCGCCGCCTTTCTCGGCGTGCTGCTTCTGCAGGCGGAGGAGGGCGCTCGCGCAGGGCTTCCCGTTACCCTCCACATGTAGGGAGAACGGACTTTGATAAGACGCATGCAAATCAGAAAGTAGGAATATTTTTTTAAGGTACACCAATATTTACGGGCGTCCGGGTGGCGTGGCGGTCTATTCCGTTGCCTACCAGCACGGCGAGTGCTGGTTCGAATCCCCGTGTTGCCTCCGGCTTGGTCGGGCGTCCCTACAGACGCAATTGGCCGTGTCTGCGGGTGGGAAGCCGGGTGTGGGTGTGTGTCCTGGTCGCTGCACCAGCGCCTCCTCTGGTCGGTCGGGGCGCCTCTTCAGGGGGGGGGGGGATAGCGTGAGCCTCCCACGCGCTACGTCCCCCTGGTGAAACTCCTCACCGTCAGGTGAAAAGAAGCGGCTGGTATGGGAGGAGGCACGTGGTAGTCTGCAGCCCTCCCCGGATCGGCAGAGGGGGGCGGAGCAGCGACCGGGACGGCTCGGAAGGGTGGGGGTAATTGGCCAGGCACAATTGGGGAGAAAAAGGGAGGGGGGGTGAATATTTGAATGCCATACGTTCGAGGACCGTGTGTGCGGGCGCAGGTCGAGGGTGGTGGCGGTGCGGTGCCGCGGCGCTGCTCTGCATGGCAGGACCAGTTCAACATGGCGCCGCGCCGCCATCACGGACCCGTCCCTTTCTCAAAGCCAACACATGAAAGTGAGAGTGGATGACTCGCGCGTGACGACGTTCTCATTTGATATTGGTTAAAGGCCACGCGCTCGCCCTCTTGTTTGTGGGCGTCTGTGTTTTTTTTGCGTTCAGGCTCTCGTTCTGTTCGTCCTCACGGCGTAGCGACACCTAGTGGACGGGACACGCAGCTCACGTAAACGCTTCTGTTTTTAACACCTTTAAGCTATGCAAGCCAGGCCCCGCTCACGTGTCCCACCGGTCAGGATGGACGGCTCGTGTCAGGCTCGCGCTAGTCTTCTCTTATTTAACGGCCTCTGCAGATATTTAAACAGAGTATAACAGAGTTTACGAGTAATGATATGAAAGCTGTAATGCACTCTGCTTCCGTTCTCATCTTCGTTTCTTTTCTTCCTTTTTTTTTTTTCTTTCGCCAAACTTGTTAGAATTTCACCTTGTGTGCCATTGAAGGAAAATGTGAGAAGTGGAACATTTCTTTGTCTTATTTTCTTACATGATAAATGGAATAAATACCTGTGGTAAAGAAAAGGCTCTCCCCCGGTCTGTGTTTTGACGATACCGTCTGTATTTTTTCCCCCAGATGGATGTTCACCTCTCACCTTTGTTCTGAATCATCTTCTCCTCGTGATGGTGCGGCCCTGTTATGCCCCTTTTCCACCACACGGTACCGGCTTCACTCCGCTCCGCTCCACTCGCAGAGTGGGGTTTTCCATCATCATAACAGTACCCCTCGGTGTAGCTGGTCTGCATTGGTTCTGGTACCCGCTCCAGTTTTTCTGGAACCTTGACAAGGGTGGTACCCGAAAAGTAACAGTTACCAAAGTGCCGGTACTTTCCATCCATCCATCCATCAATCCATCCATTATCCAAACTGCTTATCCTGCTCTCAGGGTTGCGGGGATGCTGCAGCCTATCCCAGCAGTCACTGGACAGCAGGTGGGGAGACCCCCTGGACGGGCCACCAGACCATCACAGGGCCATCACACACACACACACACACACGTTAATAACAGTAATGGAAAACGTAAAAGTCGAGTTGAGCCGAGCCGAGCCGGTACCACATACTGGAAAAGGGGCATTGGACAACGGGCATCCTCCACCTCGTTAGTGTGTAGGTCCCAAGTTTTCCCTCATTTTCAATTTAAGCAGGGAGCCACAGCAGTCTCCACACCAGTCTCCACAGCATACACTCAACACCAGTGATGTGCAGACTTTTATTGTTTTTGAGTGTGTGTGTGTGTGTGTGTGTGGTTGTTAGGTATTCTGTTTGAGAAGACTACTTTAATCTTCATGAGTGGAAGAGCGGGTTCGCAGCCCTGTCAGATCTACGGCATGCTGAGGGTTTCGGATGCTTTTTGTTCCGTCGGGATTCTTTGTTCGAATCCAGATCCAAACGAAGAAGCGTACCGGGTCAAGTCCAACACGTGAGGGCAGGAGGCCTGAGACAACTGCACCACAACAGCAGTGGAGCACATCAATGTTTTGCGAGTGCAGACGGATGCCCATTCACATGGAGATGAAAGGAGGTCTTCCGCAGATTTTTTGGGGGGGGGGGGTCCTCTGCTGCTCAGGGTATCGTAAATCACCAGGCAGGCAGGCAGGAAGGCAGGCAGGCAGCATCCTCCCAATCCTCAGGTTTTTTACTTTTTTCTTCTGTGCTTCAGCCACGCTGCTGCACACAGACACAGTCTGTCCTCCTGTCAGGTCTCCATGGTGATGGTGGTCGCATGGCTCGGGTCCTGGGCTGTTCCAGTGGCGTCTGGACACTGCCTGGCATCCTCCTCATCGTATTCTTCATCTCATTATCTGAACCGCTTATCCTGCTCTCAGGGTGGCGGGGATGCTGGAGCCTATCCCAGCAGTCACTGGGCGGCAGGGGGGGAGACGCCCTGGACAGGCCGCCAGACCATCACAGGGTCATCACACTAGGGGTCGACCGATATTGGGGGGGGTTTTGTTTGTTTGTTTGTTTTTTTCAGGGCCGAAATCGATTATGGGTAAGTTATGGAGGCCGATAACCGATATTTGGGGCCGATATTCAGTTGCAGTAAATGTAAAAAAATGTTGTGCCAAAATTTACAGCAACACAAACCCAACACGAGGCTGCCTTTAAATGAACATGTGTTTGATTGAATTTTGTGTAAAGCAGAAAATATTTCAAAAAATGAAAGTGCATGATGTTCATTCAAGGCGCTAGATAACAGTCTGAGTGGAGTTCTTTTATAACTGAAAATAAATAACTTCCAAAACGTGAAGATGGAATGAATCAAACGGCATGGACGCAGGAAGTAAACTTTGATCAAATTGAATAATGATAATATTAAAATAGACACTCGTAAACTGGTTAAAGAGCTCCCAGCAGGCTTTGACTGAACCGAATGGAAAAATTTGAATTACTGTCATCATGTTCCCTTCTCTCATCTTTAAAGTGCTAGTTGGGGGTTTTTGAGGTGGGGTTGCATGGGGTACTTATCACTAGTCGGTGTAGTACCTGCAGGAGGTGGGAGTCTGTTGCATGAGGTACTTATCACTAGTCGGCGTAGTACCTGCAGTAGATGAGAATCTGTTGCATGGGGTACTTATCACTAGTCAGTGTAGTACCTGCAGTAGATGGGAGTCTGTTGCATGAGGTACTTATCACTAGTCGGTGTAGTACCTGCAGTAGGTGGGAGTCTGTTGCATGAGGTACTTATCACTAGTCGGCGTAGTACCTGCAGTAGATGGGAGTCTGTTGCATGAGGTACTTATCACTAGTCAGTGTAGTACCTGCAGTAGATGGGAGTCTGTTGCATGAGGTATTTATTACTAGTCAGTGTATTATTACCTGCAGTAGATGAGAGTCGGTTGCATGAGGTATTTATTACTAGTCGGTGTAGTACCTGCAGTAGATGGGAGTCTGTTGCATGAGGTACTTATCAATAATCAGTGTATTACCTGCAGTAGATGGAGTCTGTTGCATGAGGTACTTATCACTAGTCAGTGTAGTACCTGCAGTAGATGGGAGTCTGTTGCATGAGGTACTTATTACTAGTCAGTGTAGTACCTGCAGTAGATGGGAGTCTGTTGCATGAGGTACTTATCAATAATCAGTGTATTACATGCAGTAAATGAGAGTCTGTTGCATGGGGTACTTATCACTAGTCAGTGCAGTACCTGCAGTAGATGGGAGTCTGTTGCATGAGGTACTTATTACTAGTCAGTGTGTTACATGCAGTAAATGAGAGTCTGTTGCATGGGGTACTTATCACTTGTCAGTGCATTACCTGCAGTAGATGGGAGTCTGTTGCATGAGGTACTTATTACTAGTCAGTGTGTTACATGCAGTAAATGAGAGTCTGTTGCATGGGGTACTTATTACTAGCCAGTGTAGTACCTGCAGTAAATGAGAGTCTGTTGCATGAGGTACTTATCACTAGTCGGTGTAGTACCTGCAGTAGATGGAGTCTGTTGCTTGAGGTACTTATCACTAGTCAGTGTAGTACCTGCAGGAGGTGGGAGTCTGTTGCATGAGGTACTTATCACTAGTCAGTGTAGTACCCCCAGGAGGTGGGAGTCTGTTGCATGAGGTACTTATCACTAGTCAGTGTATTATTACATGCAGTAGATGGAGTCTGTTGCATGAGGTACTTATCACTAGTCAGTGTAGTACCTGCAGGAGGTGGGAGTCTGTTGTATGAGGTACTTATTACTAGTCAGTGTAGTACCTGCAGGAGGTGGGAGTCTGTTGTATGAGGTACTTATCACTAGTCAGTGTAGTACCTGCAGGAGGTGGGAGTCTGTTGCATGAGGTACTTATCACTAGTCAGTGTAGTACCTGCAGGAGGTGGGAGTCTGTTGTATGAGGTACTTATCACTAGTCAGTGTAGTACCTGCAGGAGGTGGGAGTCTGTTGTATGAGGTACGTATCACTAGTCAGTGTATTATTACATGCAGTAGATGGAGTCTGTTGCATGAGGTACTTATCACTAGTCAGTGTAGTACCTGCAGTAGATGGGAGTCTGTTGCATGAGGTACTTATCACTAGTCAGTGTAGTACCTGCAGGAGGTGGGAGTCTGTTGCATGAGGTACTTATCACTAGTCAGTGTAGTACCTGCAGGAGGTGGGAGTCTGTTGCATGAGGTACTTATCACTAGTCAGTGTATTATTACCTGGTCACCTGGTCATATATGAAGGTGGAACATTGACTGACAGCCCTGCCAGTCTACCAGAGGTGGCCTCGGCTCTCCTCCTTTATGAAACTTGGTGACAGTTTATAAAAGCAACTGTCGATCGTGTATTTTGAAGGAATGACGTTGCCAATTCTGAGAAGGTTTAAAGACTTCTGCAAAAATGTAGAAATGCCTTGAAAACTGTGCAGGTGAGTTGCAGCTGCATGAGTAGAGGTTGTAGCTTCATTGTGAGGTTTATTTTCACAACCTTGCTGCTGTGCAGCGAAATGTGGTTGCTGCATTTGTCGGAGCGTCTAATAGATCACATCTCTCCTCGTCCTGTGATTGTTTCAAAACCTTTTTTTTCTGCATGTGAGGAAATAATAAACATTTTCAGTTCGTGACTTCAAAAAATATCGGCTTGGCCGATAAAAATATGCCGATAACGAGGATGTGAAAGATGACAATCTAAGCCGATAATCGGCCGGACCTAGCTCACTCACAGTCACACATCTAGGGACAGTTTAGTACGACCGAGTCAGCTGACCTCCGTGTCTCTGGACTGGGGGAGGAAACCCACCCAGACAACATGCGGACCCCACACAGAGGACCACCCCCAAGGTTGGACTACCCCGGGGCCCGAACCCAGGACCTTCTTGGTGTGACGCGACGGCGCTAACCACTGTGCCACCCATATTCTTCAAATATTTTATAAGTCCATTATAATTGTGTTATCCCCTTTCAGTGTTGTATCGTGTAAAGTGTGTAAACGCAACATCATGGCACGTTGTGCGTCTTGGGGGAGAGATCCTCCCTCCTCTGGTGCTCTCCCTGAGCTCTCTCCCCGTTAAAGGTTTTTAGGGAGGTGTTCCTTATCTGATGTGAGGGTCTAGGGACAGGATGTTGTGTTGCTGTAAAGCCCCTTGAGGCACATTGGTACTTTGTGATACTGGGCTACACAAATGAAACGGACTTGACTTCTCTGCATCCGGATGAGCCCTGCCTCTGGATCAGGGGCGGCCGGTCTTACCCAGAAGGGGGCCGGTGTGGGTGCAGGTTTTTCTTCCAGCCAAGCAGTTACACACCTGATCCCACGAACCAGCCAGTCGAGTCTCTGCTGAGGAACTTGACTAGGAGACACAGGTGTGTAACTGCTTGGTCGGAACAAAAAACCTGCACCCACACCGGCCCCTTCTGGATAAGACTGGCCACCCCCCCTGATCTAGAATGCCCCCCCTCCTCCTCCTCTTTCCACTGGTCATTCCTTCGTTCTCTGGCTTTACACTCGCGACAGATAAGGACACTCGACTGCAATAAGCAATGTCACGAATGTGGTTGTGGCCAGTTCTGGATCTGCACTTTTTTGGTGGGGGGGGGGGGGAGAGGGGGGTCTCCAAGAAGCGTATGCTGAAGCGAAAAAAAAATCAAATAGAAAAAAAATCAAATAAAAAATAAACGACTGAGCGTCAGTGACGTAGGAAATACCTCAGCAGAGAGAGCGCAGCCCACTGGGAAGTGGGCAGGGACCTGACGATATGAGCAGCGGTTGCGTGGAGCGGATTTTCAGTCCGACCTTGTCTGGCTCGCTCGCACTCGCGCCCGCGCCTGCGCCCCCGTGCGTGACCGCTGCCCTTCCTCGTCGGCGGCGTCGCTCGCACCTTCCAGAGGCGACGGCCAACTTGGGCTCGTCTTCTTCACGTCGCTTCTACACACGTGTGCGTGCGTGCGCGTGTGCGGGCGAACGTTCATCCCAGCCTCTTCCGCGTATCCACGGGGTTTGTGCGCAGAGGAAGGTCGGTCCACTTCTCTCCAGGGCTCCGGGGGGGGGGGAACGACTACAACGGAGCAGCTTCTGGCACGGCTGGCAGTATTTTCGGACTTTTAGCAGTTTTATCTTTACGCAGTCGGTAAAATACTCTTCTTCTTGTTCCAATCTAAGGGGGGTGGGGTGGCGGGGGGGGGGTCTCGAACGTTCAGGATTTACGCACTGCATGCGGATTGCTCTAGTTTATTATTGCGTGGCGTCGTGGGGGGGGGGGGAGAGAGAGAGGAGAGCGCACGGATTTGGGTAATGGAGCGTTTTCTGTAGGCAGCGGCTCTCCCGTCTTTCTAAAGCCAAGTGCCAAAAGAAGCTGTTAAGATGAACGAGGGCAACCGCGATATTGTGGAAAAGTACATCTGCCATAAACTCTCCAAACGGGGCTACGTGTGGGAATTTGACGACGCCGGGGAGGGGGGCGCCGCCAACTACGGCTCGGCCGTGTCCCCTCCGTCGGCTCCGGTCCGGCGGTGCCGCGGAGCCGACGGCGGCGGCGGCGGGCCGGTGAGCGTCAGCCGCCCCGGCTCCGGCCGGCTCCTGCAGCCGGACCCGCACGCCGCCGTGCACAGGGTGCTGCGCGACGCCGGGGACGAGCTGGAGAGACTGTACCAGCCGGACTTCACGGAGATGTCCCACCAGCTGTACCTGACGTCCGCCGCGGCGCGCCGCAGGTTCACCGAGGTGGTGGACGAGCTGTTCAGGGACGGGGTGAACTGGGGCCGGATTATCGCCTTCTTCGAGTTCGGGGGCACCGTGTGCGCGGAGTGCGCGGACAAGGAGCTGCCGTCGCAGGTGGAGCACATCGCCGACTGGATGACGGAGTATTTGAACGGCCCCCTGAGCGGCTGGATCCACGACAACGGGGGATGGGTAAGGTCCAAGTCCGTACCGCGGCCAGCACCACACACACACACCACCCCAGCGCTGCCCCGCTTCTAGAGCCGCCGTCCCGAGGTCAGCCGCGTCGCTTCGCGACCGGCGCTCATTGGCTGTTCGGGTTGTTTGTCAAGCTTGTCAGGCCAATGAGACTCTGTCTACTCTGTCACACCCCCCCGCCCACCCCACCCGACGCCCTCGTATAAAGCCCGCCCTTAAAAATGTGACGTCACCGGCAGCTGTCCTCTGATCAGGAGAGCTCCATTATCTAAGGAGGGAAAAAAGGGAAGTGCGTGAAAAGAGATATTTGATCTCTGATTCGGGGAAAGCACAGAACGGTTATTTCAGCGTTTGAGTGTTTTTACCTGCTCCCTAATAGGCGGAGGGTGCCAAATGGCGTGCCTCAGCTTGGCCATTATTCTTGCAGGAGAGGGGAGGCCAGAGAGACACATGTCAGGGCACAGGAAACTATTGGGTTAATGTGTTCAGGCCTCCGGGCACGACCGGTCACGGCCCAGAACATCAGCACCACTGTCAAGGGATCTGCATGACAGATGGAGGCATCGGGTGTTTAATGGGGACACTAGCTTTACCTAGCTTCTTACCAACACTCTAGCTTTACCTAGCTTCTTTAGAAACTCTAGCTTTACCTAGCTTCTTGGAAACACTCTAGCTTTACCTACCTTCTTACAAAGTCTAGCTTTACCTAGCTTCTTAGAAACACTCTAGCTTTACCTAGCTTCTTACAAAGTCTAGCTTTACCTAGCTTCTTACCAACACTCTAGCTTTATCTAGCTTCTTAGAAACTCTAGCTTTACCTAGCTTCTTAGAAACACTCTAGCTTTATCTAGTTTCTTAGAAACTCTAGCTTTACCTAGCTTCTTAGAAACTCTAGCTTTACCTAGCTTCTTGGAAACACTCTAGCTTTACCTAGCTTCTTACAAAGTCTAGCTTTACCTAGCTTCTTTAGAAACTCTAGCTTTACCTAGCTTCTTGGAAACACTCTAGCTTTACCTAGCTTCTTACAAAGTCTAGCTTTACCTAGCTTCTTACAAACACTCTAGCTTTACCTAGCTTCTTAGAAACTCTAGCTTTACCTAGCTTCTTACAAACTTTAGCTTTACCTAGCTTCTTACCAACACTCTAGCTTTACCTAGCTTCTTAGAAACTCTAGCTTTACCTAGCTTCTTAGAAACTCTAGCTTTACCTAGCTTCTTACCAACACTCTAGCTTTACCTAGCCTCTTACCAACACTCTAGCTTTACCTAGCTTCTTACCAACACTCTAGCTTTACCTAGCTTCTTACCAACACTCTAGCTTTACCTAGCTTCTTAGAAACACTCTAGCTTTACCTAGCTTCTTACCAACACTCTAGCTTTACCTAGCTTCTTACAAAGTCTACCTTTACCTAGCTTCTTACAAACACTCTAGCTTTACCTAGCTTCTTACAAACAATCTAGCTTTACCTAGCTTCTTACAAACAATCTAGCTTTACCTAGCTTCTTACAAACACTCTAGTTTTACCTAGCTTCTTACCAACACTCTAGCTTTACCTAGCTTCTTACCAACACTCTAGCTTTACCTAGCTTCTTAGAAACTCTAGCTTTACCTAGCTTCTTAGAAACACTCTAGCTTTACCTAGCTTCTTAGAAACACTCTAGCTTTACCTAGCTTCTTACAAACACTCTAGCTTTACCTAGCTTCTTACAAAGTCTAGCTTTACCTAGCTGCTTACAAACACTCTAGCTTTACCTAGCTTCTTACAAAGTCTAGCTTTACCTAGCTTCTTAGAAACTCTAGCTTTACCTAGCTTCTTACAAACTAGCTTTACCTAGCTTCTTACAAGCACTCTAGCTTTACCTAGCTTCTTACAAACTAGCTTTACCTAGCTTCTTACAAAGTCTAGCTTTACCTAGCTTTTCACCAACACCCTAGCTTTGCCTAGCTTCTTACAAACTTTAGCTTTACCTAGCTTCTTACAAACTCGAGCTTTACCCAGCTTTTTGCAAACATTAGCTTTACCTAGCTTCTTACAAACACTCTAGCTTCTTACAAACTCTAGCTTTACCTAGCGTCTTACAATCATTCTAGCTTCTTACAAACACGCACATATGTGCACATCTTCACATCCAGAGACAAAAACAGGTCCATATTTGTTAGCAGCATGCTATACCCTACATATTTTCGCTTTCTTGCAGTTGCTGTTCCTAGTAGAGAACAGTGCAACCACTACCTCTGCACTAGTACTGCGGCTTGGGCTGCCACAAAACCAGTTTGCCATGAATTAGCTTCTAATTGGCAGAGGTGCTTTTAATGAGAACATAGCGTTCACGCTGCTCGGTTATCTTGCCAGAAGGTGACGGGGGTTGGAGGCTAATCAATGATTTATATCGAGCATTTCATCTCCAAAGGAAGGAGCGTTTAACATCTCCCCCGAGTCGGCCCTGCCCCTGAAGGTGGCAGGTTACACCACATATCAAAGGCAGGCAACAGAGGGAGAGGGCCCCTCAAGGAAAACTGGGCGCCAATCCCTTTTCTGCCCGTGTGTTTAATAAGCGCTCCTCTGTGCATCCACATTTGGGCTCTTTTTGTCTGTGTTTCCAACCTGTGCCTTAGAGGTGGAGATGGCTTGGCTGCCTTGATGCCTGCAAGAGGTCTCTGGAGCCTGTGCCTTACTACACAATGTAGGTCATCCCAGCCTGTGTTTTCCAGCTGGGTAGAGATGACTGTATCTCTGCTGCTCTGCATTGACTGGAGAGCAGTCTTTTTAATCCAGAGGATTATTCAGGATTAACTGAAAGCATACGTATCCAGTTTAAATCATTTTAATGCATCTCCGTGCCAAGTCCTGACCAAGCCCCATGCAAATGATGTTGGTTTAGAAATAAGTACTAGTAGTAGAAATAACACAAGATTACCCCCCCCCCCATTTCCCTCTTTTCTAACAGACGCTGATGTTGATTTATGTTCATTCAAACACCTGTCAGGTGGGGGAATTCCATGGCGTTTGTATTTCGGTTACAACTTGACATCTGATAACTGATGTTCTCCCACTCAACGGCCATGGAACCTCATCTGGAGTTTAGTTTAAGTTTTGTTTTTTCTTTTTGCTATTATTTGTCTTGTTTTCTCCTTTCTTCCCCCACCCAGAAATATAAAATGAGCCATTATTCATCACTGAACATGCAGCATTAACAACCTTGGTTCTCCAGGCTGCTCCTCGCTGCTGTTGTGCCAGAGAATGTAGAGTTTTATCAGAGAATGTAGAGTTTTTATCAGAGAATGTAGAGCTTTTATCAGCTTTCTTGGATGTAGGTCATGAATCGGGGGCTGAGTTTGGTGGATTGATGGTTTTGTTCTGACTAGCAGTCACCACTCATGTTATGGAAATTATTGGACTCACTTTCTCCCCCCTGCGTGGACTGCACACCCACCGCCGCTGTTGTATTTCACATTTATTTTCCAACAAATGTGTTGCAGTGCTGACGCTCCTGCGCTGCAGATGGTGGTGGTTGTGCTGGAGTGAGTCCACCAACTGCTTGGTTAGGTCTTGTCTGCTCTCTGTGCTGAAGGCTCTTCATATGTTCAGACTTATATTGTCAGAAATATCCAACACGTACAGGTTTAGTACAAGCATGCTAGTTTGGTCAAATTTGACCTGGGTGGAATTTAACAAATGAAATTTCAATTACCTTTTCAACTGATGTTCTGGGACAGGCTCCAGAATCCCCACCACCCTGAGCAGGATAAGCGGTTTGGATAATGGATGGATGGAAATCTCCTTGTCATTTGACTTGAACGGTCTCCTGAATGTGGCCAGTGTCCATTTGCATTCATGAAGTTATTTTTGCTTTTGACAAAAGGCATTCATTTCATGAATCCTGTTTTTTGTTTTTTTGTTTGTTTGTTTTAGCAGAAAGGAAGACTGTGGCTCTGAGTGTCGACATAGGCTGGTTCTTGACGTTTGCTGACTTTGTTTCATTGCGTGTCAGCGTGTTTTCCTCCATCCTAAAAATGGGTGGCTCATTAACCTAAATGTGACATTCTGACAGGTGAGGGTGTTGTGAAAACAGCTCTCTATCAGCCACCCTCTGTTTCCTGTTTTTTTTTTGTTTGTTTGTTTTTTTGGGACAATTTGAGCCCAAAAATAGGAGTGCCCACTTTTCCGCTGTTGAGTCTAGGCATTACCAGTAAGCCAAATATACTTTTGGCTAAACAAAACTATCTGCTGCTCAGAAATAACAAGGCAGCAGTTGTTTGTACCAACCATCCCGGGGAGAAACGGCTCTTTTTCCGCAGGGATGACTTCATACACCTCAGCATCTGAAAGACTGTCCTTTCATTGTCCCCAACACTGCCTTTTTCCACCTGTTCATCCACTTCTGTCCTTTTGTGGTGAGAGAAATAACCTTTCTGGGGCAGAAACAGGGTAATAGTGTGTTTCAGACCGAGGCAGTAGGACACATAGAGACACATAGATGAGATGTGGCTGCAGCCTCATTCACACGTGAGACACCTGTGGGACGTCGTGGGTTCCCTCTTTAAGGTAAAACGACTGCACAAAGTGAATCTGAAGTCGGAATCAGAAACACTTCATTTGTTGTTTGTTCTCCCCAGCAGTGCAACACAAAGACAAAAACACATGCAACAACTACAAGAACTGCAAGAACACACATATCCAAACTAACACATATAGCTAAACTAAACAGAAATCCCTGTCCAGAAGAATGAACGTCTGCATGGGCTAGCAGTTAGCTTAGTCTGCCCCGCTTCCGCGTCCTGTCAGATCACCCTCGGTTTTTCCTCTTTGGGCACAGCTCCGGTCAGGGCCGTGGTATTTGGGCCCACAGGACGCAGCAGACCAAGCTCTCCCAGCTGGTGCAGCACCAGCTCTCCCAGCCAGACACCTTCGACACACCTCCCCGCACTCCTCACGACGGCACTAAAAACACAGGTGAGGCCGCTGCCAGACCACCCTTGGTGTTATCGGAACTGCCGGTCCGCATGGGCTAGCAGTTAGCTTAGCCTGCCCCACTTCCGCGTCCTGTCAGAGCGCCCTCGGTGTTTCTTCTTCGGGCACAGCTCCAGGCAGGGCCGTGGTCCCTGGGCCCACGAGACACAGCGGACCAAGCTCGCTCAGCCGATCCAGCTCTCCCAGCCATCAAACAAAGACAAACTTAGACGTGGACAAAGACACTGCGTGGACGGTACTGGGTGAGGCTGCCGCAAATGTGAATTCGCGCCGCCATCTTCCCACACCGGAAGCGGAAGTATGACATCTGGAATTGCACGCTCGACCTGAGATAATTGTCTGGCTTTCAGGTGATTACCATAGCTCGCTGTTACTTTCTATCCATCACAAACACAGCAATTTCACAATTTACGAGGGCTCGCTTTAAGACGGACTCAAAGCTGGCACTGAGAAATGAATCTCTTGCTTTTTCATTCCTTGTTCAGTGCAACTACAGTGGTGCAGGAGGAATTATCCCTAAGAAACCATTTGTAGTATGCAGCAAATGACCGGAGGATAACCCCCTCTCAGTACCAATCCCAAAGCAGCACACCGAGCCGATTGTGTGAGGAGTGCTGCTTGTAGTGTTGTGTGTGTGTGTGTGTGTGTGTGTGTGTGTGTGTGTGTGTGTGTGTGTGTGTGCGTGCACGCTTGCTCAAAAAGGGAGACAATGAACGACAGGTTGGGTGGGGCAGAATCCGTGGGGGATTCCCTATACACAGCCAGGAAGTGGAAGGGTGGGATGTTACATGTTACTATGGGGCTGTGTGCGTTTGCCTTGCACTCCCCTGCTCCCGTGCTGAGGCTGAGTGGATCTGGGACGTTCAGGGAAGTAATTAATCTCCATATGGGCGACGCGTCTGCTGAAAATGCAGAGGAACAACTTCCTGACAACAGAGGCGCAACCACACACACGAAGAGCAAAATTGGAGATGAGCTTTCACTTGCATCCTATTTATTTCTGCCCAGACCCGAATGCAGTCTCTCAAACTCGAGACAATGCTGGAAATGGGGATAATTCGATTATTTGCGCGTGTTATTTTGCAAATCCTTAAACGGTTTAGACTGAGACCTTTGAATTGAAGCAAGTCTCTCCCAAGATGGAAGACAGAGAAACTTAAGGCTGTCATATTATAGTAAGATGAAGACACCCGGAGCCTCTCCAGTGATAGTCAATAGAGGCTCAGACAGACAACACTTGTGCTTTTATACTGTAACAGGCTTCAAGTATGGATATGGTCCTCTATTCTGAACCAAGAAGGGCTGTCTTGTCCCCCTCAGTTTTTCCTTGTTATTCCAGTTTGGTCTCAGCTGTTCATGATTTTGACTTTGCAAATGAAGAGATGAGATACATTCTGCTTGCTTCAGTCTGAGTTATAACTGCTCATGAGGGCGAATAGAAATCTTGGTTGTTTTCTCCCACTCATTAAACTCTGCTGGGAAATAAAGTCTCATTCTGAACAAAAGGGACCTCTACAGTTCTCTAAGAAAGGCTCCATTTATTTCTCCTCTCTCGGGTTTCAGCTCCGACAATGGGAGTTTACATTAAGTTTTCAGAGCGAGCTCGGTTAAATCTTCAAACTCTTGGTCACAAACTTTTAATAGTTCTTTCACGTGCTTGCCCCGACCCTGAAGTTTGCTTTCGTGAAATCCTCTGCAGTCTCTAAGGAAATGATCTATCATGACACGCTTGCTCCCTGAAGTCTCATTTCTCTGAAAACATCTTTTCATCAAGGGAGAATAAGCAGTTGATTCAAGAAAAGCTCCAAATCCTCCCAGACAAAGGCATTTTTCAATACTATACACACTTCTTTTCACGTCCAGTAGGATGCAAAGTCTTGTACATTTAGTGCATTAAGGATGTGTAAAGGAGGGGCAATTACCAACAAATAGCAAATGGTGTCCAGCGGGCTTGAGAAATTATAACATTGAGCCGATCTTACATGATCTTGTCTCAGGATGGGGACTACCAAGCCAGTAACAGAGACTGTAAAACACAGAAAAGCTTAGCAGGCCTCGAAGGGGCCAACATTTTCCCCTTTTTTGTACCCCTTTTACTGCGTAGGCCTCAGTCGCTCACCATCTGCCACTGTGTTTACACCCACCAGCCCAGGGACTGTAATCTCAGAAACATTTCCTATTGACCCAGCCAGCTTCGGGCTCCGGCTCTCTCAACCAGTCAGATATGAACGCTCCTTACCCACCGAGATTTCTCGTCTCTCGGCTATCTGTTTCACTGAAATACTTCAAGCACAAAGCCCTTTGTTTGGTAAGGCAAGCCAAGGCAAATTTATTGCTATAGCACGTTTCAGCATAAAGGCAATTCAAACTTCTTTACACCGAACATAAAAAAGCATTAAGAAAAGCAACATAAGGCAATAAAAAGACATTTAAAAAACAAATAAAGAGAGTAAAAGTTACAGTGCAGTGTAAGATGATAATCAAAAGCTTCAAATTTGATTTAATCGTATGCAGCGGCAAACAAGAATGGCTTCACCTTTGATTTAAAAGAACTGAGAGTTGCAGCAGACCTGCAGTTTTCTGGGAGTTTGTTCCACACATGGGGTCCATGAAGACTGAACGCTGCCTCTCCATGTTTCGTTTTGACTTTGGGGACAGCAGACGTCCTAGACGATCTGAGAGGTCTGGATGGTTCATAGTGTAGCAGAAGATCAGAAATGTATTTTGGGGGGGCGTCTGGGTGGTATGGCGGTCTATTCCGGGGCCTATCAACACGGGGATCACCGGTTTGAATCCCCGTTACCTCCAGCTTGGTCGGGCGTACCTACAGACACAATTGGCCGTGTGTGGGGTTGGGAAGCCGGATGTGGGCGTGTGTCCTGGTCGCTGCACTAGCGCATCCTCTGGTCGGTCGGAGCACCTGTTCAGGGGGGAGGGAGAACTGGGGGGGATGGCGTGATCCTCCCACGCGCTACGTCCCCCTGGTGAAACGCCTCACTATCAGGTGAAAAGAAGCAGCAACTCCACATGTATCGGAGGAAGCATGTGGTAGTCTGCAGCCATCCCCGGCTTGGCAGAGGGGGTGGAGCAGCGACCAGGGCGGCTCAGAAGAGTGGGGTAGCTGGCCAAGTACAACTGGGGAGAAAAAGGGGGGGGAAATTAGAAAATATATATATTTTGGCCTTAAACCATTCAGCACTTTATAAACCAAGAACAGAGCTTTAAAATCAATTCTTTGATGGACAGGAAGCCAGTGTAATGACATCAGAACTGGAGTGATGTGATCCACTCTTTTCATCTTAATGAGGACTTGAGCAGCAGCATTCTGAATCAGCTGTTCGATCAATTTTTTTAGAGAGACCTGTAAAGACACCATTACAGTAGTTGGGTCGAGAAGAAGATAAATACATGGACACGTTTTTCCAAATCCTGCTGAGATATAAATCTTTATACTTGACAAATTCTTCAGGTGATAGTAGGTTGTAATTATCTTAAAGTGGGTACTGAAATTCAGGTCTGAGTCCATGGCTACACCAAGATTTATGGCTTGGTTCATGGTTTTTAACATTACCAAATGTAGCTGAGTGCTTCCTTTTAATCTTTCTTCCTTGGCTCCAAAGACGGTTACTTCAGTTTTATCTTTGTTAAATTGACGAAAATTCCAAGACATCCAATCGTTGATTTGTTCAATGCACTTACTCGGTGCTTGTATGGGATTATAGTCCCGTGGTGATATGGATGTAAATCTGTGTGTCAACTGCATAATTATGGTGACATATTTTGTTGTTTTTCATAATCTGAACTAGTGGGAGCATATAAATGTTAAACAGAAGTGGTCCCAGAATGGAGCCTTGGGGAATTCCACAGATCAATTTTTGTACACTCAGTTTTGTAATTACCTGTAGACACAAAGTAGTACTTGTCCTTTAAGTAAGATTCAAACCAGTTTATTGCTGTGCCAGAAAGTCCCAACCAATTTCCCAATCGGTCTAGTAATATGATGTAGTCAACTGTGTCAAATGTAACATTGAGATCCAATAATACCAGGATTGAGATGGTGCCAAACATTTATCTTTTGTGGTACAAATATTTAGGTAAACAACTTTCACGTTACTTTTTGCTAACAGTGGATTTGGTACTCACAAGGTAATAGTGCTCAAATCTGTTTGCACCAGAGGAAGTACTCGCTCATGATATCCTGAGATATCTTTACCTGTGTGTGCGTGTGTGTGCATGTTTCATATCCCACAATCTACTACTACTACTACTGCTACTACTTTTGGCTGCTCCCTTTTGGCTGTCACGCCAGCCACCTGCATGCCCTCCCTCACCACATCCATAAACCTCCTCTTTGGCCTTCCTCTTCTCCTCTTACCTTGGAGCTCCATATTCAGCATCCTTCTCCCAATATACCCAGCATCTCTCCTCCGCACATGTCCAAACCATCTCAATCTTGCATCTCTTGCTTCTTCTCCAAACCATCCAACCTGAGCTGTCCCTCTAATAAACTCGTCCCTAATCCTGTCCTTCATCATTCCCAATGAAAATCTTAACATCTTCAACTCTGCCACCTCCAGCTCCACCTCCTATCTTTTCATCAGTGCCACTGTCTCCAAACCATATAACATAGCTCACCTCTGTTTCCTTCACCTACATGCCCATTGAAGTCCACTCCAATTACCACTCTCTCCTCCTTGGGTACACTCTCTACCACGTCATCCAACTCACTCCAGAATTCTTCTTTCTCTTCCATCTCACACCCAACTGGTGGGGCATATGTGCTGATAACATTCATCAACAGCCTTTCGATTTCCAACTTCATACTCATCACTCTGTCCGATACGCTCTTGACCTCCGACATACTATCCCTTCATAATTCCCCCTACCCCATTTCTCCTCCCATTCACACCATGGTAGAATAGTTTGAACACGCCTCCACTACTCCTGGCCTTATTCCCCTTCCACCTAGTCTCTTGCACACACAGTATATCTACTTTCCTTCTTTCTATCATATCAGCCGGCTCTCTTCTCCATTTACCAGTCATAGTGCCAACATTCAAAGTTCCGACTCCCACCTCCAAACTCTTACCCTTCCTTGTCTCCTGCTGCCTCTGCACATGCCTTCCCCATCTCCTTCTCCTTTGCCCAACAGTAGCATGGTTTCCACCAGCACTCTGCTGGCCAACAGTACAGGTAGCAGTCATTGGTAATCCGGGACTCAACTGATCCAGTATGAAAATCTGATGTATGATCTGCATATTTGATTTGGCAAAGGTCTTATGCCAGATACCCTTCCTGATGCAACCCTTCCCATTTATGAGGGCTTGGGACTGGCACTAAAAATGCACTGGCTTGTGCATCCTCAGTGGCTGGGTTGTGAAACTGGGTTTCATATCCCACAATGTCTCACTGAAATTTTTATTTGCCCATAAAATTGCTCTCCAACAAAGGTCTGTAGCATTACAGCCACGCTACATTTGTAGGGTTATCTATTTAGACTGCGCCCGACAGACCCATAAATTGTCTACATAAGCTGTTAGGCTTGTTAAAGCCTTGAAATATATAGGCTTTATCTGAGCTGTTGTCGCAATGTTTTTGACAAATGTCTTGTTCTTTTGCAACATCCCATTTTGAACACAATTTTTACTTGCTTCTGAAGGTATGATGATAAAACTTTGGCTTTTGTTACTGTTGTGACTGTCAAAGCTGTCTTTGTTCTTTCGGCCTTATTGCAAATTTTTTAGCGTGTATGTAGATGAGCACACATACAGTGTACAAGGCTAAGCTGCAATGCATTATATGTTTCCACTCCCCGACTCACATTGTTAATATATCGTCTGCCCTCACTGTACCTTTAATGCATTGGGAGTAAGGCAGTGGCAACGTTGTTCATGTGGTCCCTATCAAATTGGAGTTGCAAATTGGATCAATGAAGACACCTTGGGATTGATTCTTAACTGAATATATATATTTTCTCCCCAATTGCACTTGGCCAGTTAACCCGCTTACCAAGCCATCCTGGTCGCTGCTCCACCCCCTCTGCCGATCTGGGGAGGGCTGCAGACTACCACATGCCTCCTCCCATGCATGTGGAGTCACCAGCCGCTTCCTTTCCCCCTACAGTGAGAAGTTTTACCAGGGGACGTAGCACGTGGGAGGATCACGCTATTCCCCCCAGTCCCCCCCCCCCCGAACAGGCGCCCCAACCGACCAGAGGAGGCGCTAGTGCAGTGATTAGGACACATACCCACATCCGGCTTCCCACGGCCAATAGTGTCTGTAGGGATGCCCGACCAAGCTGGAGGCAACACGGGGATTCGAACCGCCGATCCCCGTGTTGGTAGGCAACGGAATAGGCCGCTATGCTACCCGGACGCCCCGATTCTTAACTGAATATTAAGTGGCTATAACTCGGTCTTCCAGAAAGACTTGTCTTTTCAGCAGAGACAGAATTTAGGAGAAGCGGGAACACACTTACCAAACCCAATTTCATCACATTGTTAATATTTAGCAAGGGGCGTGGGGGCGTGGGTGGATGGGGTGAGGGGTGGGGTGGGGGGGGCACGACGGAGCAGTGTAAAATCAGGTATTCGGTTTGATGTTGTTCCTGTTCAGCTTTGGCATGACGCACCCCGCTCCTACATCATGTCTACACCATCTTAAGCATCCCAAACATCTCAGGAAACTGAAATAGCCCAAAGCACGGTAACTTGAAACCTGCCGTTTTGGGACCAGAACCAATAGTTTTCGCACAGGGTGGATCTTGTTGTGCTGCAGGTCCCCGATATACAGGACGTCTGATGATTTTGTCCCCTTGTGAGCAGCTGTCAGTCAGTCTCCGTTCGCCTGTTACGAGTGTTTTTGGATGTGATCTTTTCTGATTTGGCCTGGTTTCCCCTCCAAGGCCCCCCACACCCATCCTGTGTGCTCATTTCTGGGTCCTCCTCTAGGGAGCCCTGTCTGCAGGGGATAAATAATAGTGTTTTCCTGAGCAGCCAGTGAAGGGCGTGGGTGTTTTCTTCTTTTGTGGACGGACGTTTCACCGAGTGATACTTCGTCTCTGAACCGTTGGCGGTAGGCGGTTACAGATAGAGCCTTTTCTGAGCCGTCTTTTGCAGATTCTCCTGTTCTCCGGGAGTTTCTCCTTACCCCTTCGGGTTAATGCATTGTCAGGTTTGTGAGTTCATCTCCCCCCGAAACATCGTGTGTGCTGTTAGTGTTTTGTTAGAAATGGGCATTCTGCTTGACCTGCTGCTGCCGGTTTGGGTGCACTCAGGGGGATACTGTGGCTGAGCCCCTCCAGGACCCTGGTATCCCATTCAGGAAGCCTGCCGATGAATAATATATGGAGGGTATAAACTTGGACACTAAATTGATATCCCTCAACTTGAACCCCAAGGGCTGTCCATGCACCAAGTGTCAGATTCTCTCTCTCTCTCTCTATCACTGTCTCTCTGTCTGTCTCTCTTTCAGTGTCTCTCTCTCATTCATTGTCTCTCTCTGTCTCTCTCTCTCATTCGTTCTCTCCGTCTCTCTCTCTCTCTCTATCGCTGTCTCTCTGTCTGTCTGTCTCTCTTTCAGTGTCTCTCTCTCATTCATTGTCTCTCTCTGTCTCTCTGTCTCTCTCTCTCATTCGCTCTCTCCGTCTCTCTCTCTCTCTCTCTATCGCTGTCTGTCTGTCTGTCTGTCTCTCTTTCAGTGTCTCTCTCTCATTCGTTGTCTCTCTCTATCTCTGTCTGTCTCTGTCTCTGTCTGTCTGTCTGTCTGTCTCTCTTTCAGTGTCTCTCTCTCATTCGTTGTCTCTCTCTATCTCTGTCTGTCTCTATCTCTGTCTATCTCTGTCTCTGTCTGTCTCTCTCTCTCATTCGCTCTCTCCGTCTCTCTCTCTCTCTATCGCTGTCTCTCTGTCTGTCTGTCTCTCTTTCAGTGTCTCTCTCTCATTCGTTGTCTCTCTCTATCTCTGTCTGTCTCTCTCTCATTTGCTCTCTCCGTCTCTCTCTCTCTCTATCGCTGTCTCTCTGTCTGTCTGTCTCTCTTTCAGTGTCTCTCTCTCATTCGTTGTCTCTCTCTGTCTCTATCGCTGTCTCCGTCTCTCTCTCTCTCTCTATCGCTGTCTCTCTGTCTGTCTCTCTTTCAGTGTCTCTCTCTCATTCGTTGTCTCTCTCTATCTCTGTCTATCTCTGTCTATCTCTGTCTCTGTCTGTCTCTCTCTCTCATTCGCTCTCTCCGTCTCTCTGTCTCTCTCTATCGCTGTCTCTCTCTCTGTCTGTCTCTCTTTCAGTGTCTCTCTCTCATTCGTTGTCTCTCTCTATCTCTGTCTATCTCTGTCTATCTCTGTCTCTGTCTGTGTCTCTCTCTCATTCGCTCTCTCTGTCTCTCTCTCTCTCTATCGCTGTCTCTCTGTCTGTCTGTCTGTCTGTCTCTCTTTCAGTGTCTCTCTCTCATTCGTTGTCTCTCTCTGTCTCTGTCTCTCTCCGCCCCTCTCTCTCTCTATCGCTGTCTCTCTGTCTGTCTGTCTGTCTCTCTTTGTGTCTCTCTCTCATTCGTTGTCTCTCTCTGTCTCTCTCTCTCTCATTCGCTCTCTCCGTCTCTATCTCTCTGTATCTCTGTCTTGCACAGTGCCCTCTTCTTCACTTTCTCACCATCCCCTCTCTCTCTTTGTCCACCTCATCACACACATGCACACACACGTGCACGCACACACACATGCACACACACGTGCACACACACACACACACACACACGTGCGCGGTCCAGTAGCCAGGCGGTCATTAGCAGCAGACCTGTGTTTCAGTGTCAGGTAACGGTGCAGATCCCTGAAAAATGCAGGGACATGTGAGAGGCCTCTAAATATAGCAGAGTTACCCTCACCGCTCCCATCTGCCCCCTAATTGTCATATTGCATTTAAATCCCTGCACCGTGCGCACAAAACCACCACCACATTCTCATCACAACCCGCCCGCCTGTCTGCACGGGGAGAGACGTCCCGGTGAATCATCTCAGATCGCAGATGAAAGAGTTTTCCACCTTTCCTGTCGTGGAGGGACGCGTATAATGAGCAGCCTACCGAGACCGGATGACTTTGCCAACAGGCAAACCCTCCCAGACTCCGCGGCACGTAGATATAGGGCAAGGTTAAATGTTCCCCCATTGTCTGACTGCTGTGGGTATTTTAAGATGAGCTCTCTGAAGGGCTGTGCTGAGATTTCATCTGTTCAGTGAAATTCTTCTGCAACAATGGCCGGCCTGGCGGTGTTGGAGATGTGACGGGGGTGGCCTGGCGGTGTTGGAGATGTGACGGGGGTGGCCTGGCGGTGCTGGAGATGTGACGGGGGTGGCCTGGCGGTGTTGGAGATGTGACGGGGGTGGCCTGGCGGTGCTGGAGATGTGACAGGGGTGGCCTGGCGGTGCTGGAGATGTGATGGGGGTGGCCTGGCGGTGCTGGAGATGTGACGGGGGTGGCCTGGCGGTGCTGGAGATGTGATGGGGGTGGCCTGGCGGTGCTGGAGATGTGATGGGGGTGGCCTGGCGGTGCTGGAGATGTGACGGGGGTGGCCTGGCGGTGCTGGAGATGTGACGGGGGTGGCCTGGCGGTGTTGGAGATGTGATGGGGGTGGCCTGGCGGTGCTGGAGATGTGACAGGGGTGGCCTGGCGGTGCTGGAGATGTGACGGGGGTGGCCTGGCGGTGTTGGAGATGTGACGGGGGTGGCCTGGCGGTGCTGGAGATGTGACAGGGGTGGCCTGGCGGTGCTGGAGATGTGACGGGGGTGGCCTGGCGGTGTTGGAGATGTGACGGGGGTGGCCCGGCGGTGCTGGAGATGTGACGGGGGTGGCCTGGTGGTGTTGGAGATGTGATGGGGGTGGCCTGGCGGTGCTGGAGATGTGACGGGGGTGGCCTGGCGGTGTTGGAGATGTGACGGGGGTGGCCTGGCGGTGTTGGAGATGTGACGGGGGTGGCCTGGCGGTGCTGGAGATGTGACGGGGGTGGCCTGGCGGTGCTGGAGATGTGACGGGGGTGGCCTGGCGGTGTTGGAGATGAGACGGGGGTGGCCTGGCGGTGCTGGAGATGTGACGGGGGTGGCCTGGCGGTGTTGGAGATGTGACGGGGGTGGCCTGGCGGTGTTGGAGATGTGACGGGGGTGGCCTGGCGGTGTTGGAGATGTGACGGGGGTGGCCTGGCGGTGTTGGAGATGTGACGGGGGTGGCCTGGCGGTGCTGGAGATGTGACGGGGGTGGCCTGGCGGTGTTGGAGATGTGACGGGGGTGGCCTGGCGGTGTTGGAGATGTGACGGGGGTGGCGTGGCGGTGCTGGAGATGAGACGGGGGTGGCCTGGCGGTGCTGGAGATGTGACGGGGGTGGCCTGGCGGTGCTGGAGATGTGACGGGGGTGGCCTGGCGGTGTTGGAGATGTGACGGGGGTGGCCTGGCGGTGTTGGAGATGTGACGGGGGTGGCCTGGCGGTGCTGGAGATGTGACGGGGGTGGCCTGGCGGTGTTGGAGATGTGACGGGGGTGGCCTGGCGGTGCTGGAGATGTGACGGGGGTGGCCTGGCGGTGTTGGAGATGTGACGGGGGTGGCCTGGCGGTGTTGGAGATGTGACGGGGGTGGCGTGGCGGTGCTGGAGATGAGACGGGGCTGGCCTGGCGGTGCTGGAGATGTGACGGGGGTGGCCTGGCGGTGCTGGAGATGTGACGGGGGTGGCCTGGCGGTGTTGGAGATGTGACGGGGGTGGCCTGGCGGTGCTGGAGATGTGACGGGGGTGGCCTGGCGGTGTTGGAGATGTGACGGGGGTGGCCTGGCGGTGTTGGAGATGTGACGGGGGTGGCCTGGCGGTGTTGGAGATGTGACGGGGGTGGCCTGGCGGTGCTGGAGATGTGACGGGGGTGGCCTGGCGGTGCTGGAGATGTGACGGGGCTGACCTGGCGGTGTTGGAGATATGACAGGGCTGGGCTGGCGGTGTTGGAGATGTGACGGGGGTGGCCTGGCGGTGTTGGAGATGTGACGGGGCTGACCTGGCGGTGTTGGAGATATGACAGGGCTGGGCTGGCGGTGTTGGAGATGTGACGGGGGTGGCCTGGCGGTGTTGGAGATGTGACGGGGGTGGCCTGGCGGTGTTGGAGATGTGACGGGGGTGGCCTGGCGGTGTTGGAGATGTGACGGGGGTGTTTCTTGGGTGACTCCTCCGCTGGCAGAGCAGCCAGCTCTACTGACATTATGGCCTGGCGTTCCTCATGTCTGTCAAGTTTGTATACACATAATATGTTACAGCCAGGCAAACACTGCAGCGGATCTACTTGTGTGAATCAATTATATCTGCTGCCCTCACAATGGCTCTGTACACACGCACACACACACACACTCACACAGTGCGCACACACACACACAGTACACACACACACACACACACACACGAAACACAGACACACACACAGTGTGCGCACACACACACACACAGTACACACAAACACTGTGCGCACACACACACACACACACACACACACACACACACACACACACACACACACACACACACACACACACACACACACACACACACACACAGTGTGCACACAGAGAAGCGGATGTGGTGGTGTGAATCAATAATGCTGTGTTGTCACAGGGTGACATGTGAGCCGTGGCAGGGAGCAGATGGCCCCGGGGTGCCTAGCTTCCTGTTAGCTATGCCATTCAGCATTTATACCCCCCCCACCCCCACCCCCACCCCCACCCCCACCCCGACACACACCACCATTCAGCAGCTACGCTGGGGTTTCCCGGTGTATTAACTGGCCGTACCCGTGGCCATTAACAGACAGCAGGACATTATGGTCTCTTAGCCCAGATGCTCAGTTTGTGCCCCCAAAACCGAGAGACCGGATAATGACACATACATGACATGTAAATACTTCATACATGACACGTAAATACTTCATATGTGATATATATGTGATAATGACACATACATGACATGTAAATACTTCATACATGACACGTAAATACTTCATATGTGATATATATGTGATAATGACACATACATGACATGTAAATACTTCATACATGACACATAAATACTTCATATGTGATATATATGTGATAATGACACATACATGACACGTAAATACTTCATATGTGATATATATGTGATAATGACACATACATGACATGTAAATACTTCATACATGACACATAAATACTTCATATGTGATATATATGTGATAATGACACATACATGACATGTAAATACTTCATACATGACACGTAAATACTTCATATGTGATATATATGTGATAATGACACATACATGACATGTAAATACTTCATACATGACACATAAATACTTCATATGTGATATATATGTGATAATGACACATACATGACATGTAAATACTTCATACATGACACATAAATACTTCATATGTGATATATATGTGATACATGACACATACATGACACGTAAATACTTCATATGTGACATATACATGATACATACATGTTTCTGTTGTTCATGATGGTCCGTAGAGGTCTGTTAGAAATAATGCTCTACAGCCCCCCTCCCAGAACCCACCCCATGCCCTCTTATCCCTTTTAGCAGCAGAGCAGAAACCGGATCTGGGTGGTGTAGTGGTCTATTCTGTTGCCTACCAACACGGGGATCGCCGGTTCGAATCCCCGTGTTGCCTCCGGCTTGGTCAGGCGACTCTACAGACACAGTTGGCCGTGTCTGCAGGTGGGAAGCCGGATGTTGGTATGTGTCCTGGCCGCTGCACTAGCGCCTCCTCTGGTCGGTCAGGGTGCCTGTTCAGGGGGGAGGGGGAACTGGGGGGAATAGCGTGACCTTCCCACGCGCTACATCCCCCTGGTGAAACTCCTCCCTGTCAGGTGAAAAGAAGCGGCTGGCGACTCCACATGTATGGGAGGAGGCATGTGGTAGTCTGCAGCCCTCCCCGGATCGGCAGAGGGGGCGGAGCAGAGACCGGGACGGCTTGGAAGACTGGGGTAATTGGCTGGATACAATCGGGGAGGAAAAGGGAGAAAAAAATCCACCCCACCCCCCCAAAAAAAGAAAGAAATCGGATCTGTTTTACCATCAGTGAGTGTTGGGCGGGATCAGGGGCGCCGACAGGGGGGGGGAAAGGGGACAGTTATCCCCGGGCCTCAGATCGGGGGGGGGCATCAAACTGACCCCTAATCTTAAAATAATCTGCTGGAATATTTAACAAAGCATTTCTCAGTAACAAAAAAACTTATTATTCTATTATTGCTTATTTTCCTTGACATAGAGGTCAGAACAGATTCACGCCCCCCCCCTCGCCCCCACGTCATGGTTTGGTCCGACTGTCAACAACGTAAACGCCTCTCACCGCCTCATGCTCATTTTCCAAAATGGCTAACACTAGGCAACAACCGTCAGGTGCCAAAAAGAGAAAAGTAAAACGACAAAGGAAAAATGGTGGAAAAGAGTTCAGGGGCTCTGTGGCCGCATATTTGGAAAAAGCTCGAGAGCTAACCTTTGCTCATTTAGCTAACGTTAGCTTACTGGTTGTTAGCTAGCTAGCTACGTTACCTACGGGCGACGGCTAGCTAGGCTACTTCATTGATAGACGTGGTTTTACATTTTAACACCCAGTTAGCGTAGTAGAGCCGTACAACCGTTTAGCACAATGCCTCTTTGACCTCATCAAGGACTTTGCAACCCGGAAAGTGCGGCGCTTTACATTTTGTTTAAATATTGGAACTGACGGGTTTTTAGGCCTATTGACAAAACATTTACAATGATGTGCATTTAGAGAAGGAGATGAGTACCCGGTGAATTGTAAACAGCGCCTTTCTTCACCAATGTAAACTGCCAAGATTTATTAAAGCCTTTTCAATATTACTCCTGCCTCCGTCCTTTGAGTTGCCTGGATCCCCGATATAGCCTACATGATTTATCTGCGAATAGCCTACTTTTCTTTAGACAAGTTATAGCCCACATGGTTTCTTTGTGAATACTGTGATCCTACCTTGAGACAAGTGGTATGTAGCCTACATGAGATGATTTATAGTGCACGGGGAGGAGGGGGGGGGCCTCGCGAGATCATCTCGCCCCGGGCCTCGGCTAGGCTGACGGCGCCCCTGGGCGGGATGGCGCGGTGGTGCAGTGGTTAGCGCGGTCGCCTCACAGCAGCAAGAAGGTCCTGGGTTCGAGCCCCGGGGTAGTCCAACCTCGGGGGTCGTCCCGGGTCGTCCTCTGTGTGGAGTTTGCATGTTCTCCTCGTGTCTGCGTGGGTTTCCTCCAGGTGCTCCGGTTTCCTCCCAAAGTCCAAAGACCTGTAGGTCAGGTGGAACGGCCGTACTAAATTGTCCCTAGGTATGAATGTGTGCGTTTGTGTATGTCGGCCCTGTGTGATGGTCTGACAACCTGTCCAGGGTGTCTGCCCGCTGACTGCTGGGATAGGCTGCAGCATCCCCACGACCCTGAGAGCAGTGTAAGTGGCTGGGGTAATAGATGGATGGATGGATGGATGGGGTGTTGGGCAAGGTCAGCCATTTGCTTAGATATCAGTTTGGCGTAGTTTATTGATTATTTCCCACGAGGTTGGCGTCTCGGAGGGACATCTGACAGTAACATTTAGGTGCTGTTAACAACGCTGCTTCATTCCTCTTGTGAGCGACGCTAAACCTTGGGGGGAAGGGGGGCAGGGGGGGGGGAGACGTTCTCCATGAAAAGACCTTGGCCTGTCTTTTAGCACATTCCCCCACCGCCTGCTTTCAGCCGGCGTCTGGCGCGCCCCCGCTACACCCGCTGGCAGTCACCTTTGATGGTGACTGATTGGGTTTGAAGTGTGAAGAAAACGATGCGCTCCTGATGCCGATGCCGAGGAGATGAAACGCTTACCGGGGGGAACGCTGCCGCTGGAGCTCCGGGAGCGGTGTTAGCTAATCTCTGCCCGCACCAGAACCCCTCGCCACGCGGCGCCGCTCGTAGCCTCCTGTTCCTACCAGCGCAGTCTGTCAACTTGCCAGAGAGAACAGAGGATTTGCTCGCTACCGCAGATGACTGCCGATGTTTTCAGAGGGCCGCCGCTGCCTGCAGGGCCGCTGACGGAGGCTGCGGCGGCAGCGGGGGCCTGCGCAGCGTTGCCACGGTGATATTCTCCCTCCGTGTCAGAACAGTTTTACGGGCCTCCAACTCTGAAAACACTATCCTTAATTGGTTGTTGGCCTGTCTTTTTAACTTCAGATCGTGACAGATAGTTCAAAGTGGAGGGGAGGAAGTGAGGGTAAGCGCGGCTGACAGCGACTCCCTCTCTTCCCGGGTCTTGTTTGGGTTGTAGCGCGTTGTTCCGGAGCATTTTGGAGGTGTTTTTGACAACGCACTAATGATAGAGGCCCCTATACGTTGTGATGGGGTTTTTAACGTTTTTCTGGCACGTTTTGTCAGAGGGTTTTATATGAAGCCTGGATCAGTCATGAGGTGGTCCATCAGGCTTGACAGATGACATGTCTAGACAGGGTTTCAGTCCAACCACCACAAGTTATTCATCCCAGTAATTGGACCCATAAACTGCCTCATTTATCTTAATGGAAACTTTATGACACTTTGCGGTGAACATAGTTGTAAGCGGGGGGAAAAACTATCACCCAGTATTTTGAGGAAAGCGCCTCATAAAGTGCCTTCCGCTTCCGGCGTGGGAAGATGGCGGCGCGAATTGACGTTTGCAGCGGCCTCACCCAGCACCGGCGTGGGAAGAAGGTGGCGCGAGCCTGTTTGCCTCATTTATGGCGGCCTCGCCCAGCGCTGCCATGCGGTGTCTTTGTCCTTGTCTGCGTCTAGGTTTGTTTCGTCGTTGTTTGATGGCTGGGAGAGCTTGGTCTGCTGCGTCCTGTGGGCCCAGGGACCACGGCCCTGCCGGAGCTGCACCCGGGAAGGTACCACCGAGGGCGGTCTGACAGGACGCAGAAGCGGGGCAGACTAAGCTAACTGCTAGCCCATGCAGACCAGCAGTTCCGACAACACCAAGGGCGGTCTGGCGGTGGCCTCATCTGGCCTTGACTGTGTTTTTACTGTCGTCGTGTGGAGTGCGGGGAAGTGTGTCGAAGGTGTCTGGCTGGGAGAGCTGGAATTGGATCGGCTGGGAGAGCTTGGTCTGCTGCATCCTGTGGGCCCAGGGACCACGGCCCTGCTGGCGCTGCACCCGAGAAGGTACCACCGAGGGCGGTCTGACAGGACGCGGAAGCGGGGCAGGCTAAGCTAACTGCTAGCCCATGCAGACCGGCGGTTCCGACACTCATCCTGGCTGACGCTCGTTCTCTGGACAGTGGGATTTTTTTTGGACTGTGTTGTGTTTTCCCCTTGTTCTCTCTCTCTGTTTTGTATGTTTTTGGTGGTGTCATTTTTGGGAATTTTGGATGTGTGTTTTTGTCTTTTGTGTCGCATTGCTGTGGGCTGGGGGAAACTGAATTTCCTTTCTTTTGTCTACACGAGTACATGAAAGAAATGACAGTAAATTATTCCTGATGTCCACATCTGTTCTCTGGTGAATCGACGGAAGTTCAGTTTGCCATTAGAAGAATATTAAACCCACTGACAATCCTGTCTGTTAGTCTTGTCGCTCATTTCTCTATCGCAGCCGGCCTGGACGGTCACAGTAGCTTCCACATCTGAGAGACCTTCACCTCTCCCTTTCTCCCGTCATCTTTCCCTTCAGCTCAGCGGCTGGGAGGGTGGAGAACACACGCGCCTCCATTAAGACGCAGGCCTGATGCTGAGAGACGTTATCAGCTGCAATGGACGGGTGACGACAGTAGATGTTAGGTGGCTTTGATGGGGTGGGGACGTGAGCAGGGTGGAGGAGGAAGAGAAGGGGGAGAGGAGGAGGAGGAGGAGGGATGGCAGGAGAGCCTTTATGAGAGTGCAAACAGACAGTGAGTGGGTAATTCGAGCTGAGGACTTGCAGGCTTATCAAGAGCCTCACCACATCACACAGCACAGCCCCAGGAGGTCCTGCTCTCTGCAGAGCCCGGCTTAGCGGCACTGCCAGGACCGCTACACCGCGGTTTTGTTATTGGCTGGTAAAGGCGTGGAGACTTCGCAAAAAGTGTGACTGTGCAGACATGAAAGCCTGGCCCTGTAATGAAGTTAGGAGAAAGCAATAGTTGGACATAACCGGATTGAGTAGTGTAGTTGGGGAGGCCGGAGACAGGGACCAGATTAGATTAGCTCATGCCGTTTGAACGATGTGGAACCTGAAATAGAAACTTGGACACATTTTTGTTGTGTGTCAATTTATTTGCAAAGGTCGAAAGTCATCTGACACTGCCGTCATCTGATTCTCAGCTGATAGGTCTGCTGACTCGAAAGTAGAGGAAGGTTCGCTACTGGAACAGCCCATGTGGACCTTTCAGCGGGGCATTACACAGCAGGGTACAAAAACACAATTCAGAGCAGTCTCAGCAAAACACGTGAATTAAAGTCTTGCTTCTAAAAAAAAAAAAACCCAAAACAACCTCTATTCCAATCCCCAGCCTACACCAGCATCAAGGCCGGCTCTTGAAGTGCACAATAGGCAGTCACGAATGACATTTTCCATGGGGTATTCTGTCAGCCTCACTGGAGGGTTGTCGAGAAAGGGAAAAGAAAAGAACTTCTGTGTTACAAAAGTAACATCTGCCCCATTACGTTTCCACACATTGTCACAGCAGACATGTAATTTCACGACATACCACTTTATCATCGGTCATCAGGTGCACGCTGCTTATTTCTGTCATGTCGCCGCACAGAGACCGGGGAGGTCATGCCGCCATGAGCTCAAGATAGTTCATACAGTAAGCTTTTTTAAAGTAGCTGTCCAGGACCGTTATACCCAAGGTCTTCATGAGTCATGCAGAATGCAGGCATGGCTAACCAAAAGCAGGACCAGTTCCAGGACTACAAGCAGGATTTTGCCCATTTATGTCCAGCCGAAGGCCTTTGTTTCCCTATGAGGCCATTGCATAGAACTGTCAGCAATGTAGGCCCATCCTTAAAAAACCAATTTCCTTACGTAACGTACGTGTGTGTTGCCCGAGCCCACGCTCCTTGTGTGCAAGTGGTTTCAGTGAAGCAGCAGACTTGCTTATCTGCAGCTGAATGGTTTCTCATGTCGGGCCCCTCGGACACACAGGGCAGTTGTTTGTTTCCTCACATCAATGCATTCCTCTCATTCCTCCCTCTCCGGCCTCGGAGCAAAATCAGCTGGCTGCTGCAGGGGTTGCTGAACTTTCTCCTCGTCTCCGTGTCAGAGGGAGGAGGAGGTGGTGGTGGTGGCAATTGAACGGGTTGACTTTTCGTTTTACTCACTTTGGTCTTACTCGTATTGCATATCTCCTGTTTTCCCCACCGCAAGTCCTGGCCAGCATCACGAGATGTCTGGTTGCAAACAAATTTTTAAAAAGTCATGCTGATGTAACCGTTTATTTTCCTGCCCGGTGCGGGATTCGATACGGGGTGTACTGCACCACAAGGCCACATCGCTAACCGCTCGGCTAAAGGGTCAGACCCGTTAGCTAGGGGGCTAACGGGTCTTATTAGTAGTTTACAGTCGTCGCCCTCCCCGGAAGCGCGCCCTCGCGCTTTGTTCTTCCCGCGCTCCGAAGATCTGCACACTTCCGGATCCCACCGCTGCCACAATGTGACCGGTTATTTTCTTGCCCGGTGCGGGATTCGATACGAGGTGTACTAACGTGTCTTATTAGTAGTTTACACTGACACTAAAACGTGCTATAATATGCAAGAGAAGTCTTAAATACACACAAGAGCTGAAACAGCACCAATGATTCTGCCTCCATTCTTGTTTTTGGATTTACAAACATCTGACAAGATGAATTTGTTAAGTCCTTTTGAAACAGGTGCAGAAAACACCAGCAGCCTTTCATAACAGAAACACAACAGCACGTCCCTCCTCGTCTAGGTCCTTCACACCGGAAGGGGCCGTCCTCTGTCGCGGTGAGGCTTTAGATCCCGCGCCGTGATGGACCACCGGAAGGAGCCGTCCTCTGTCGCGGCGAGGCTTTAGATCCCGCGCCGTGATGGACCACCGGAAGGGGCCGTCCTCTGTCGCGGCGAGGCTTTAGATCCCGCGCCGTGATGGACCACCGGAAGGGGCCGTCCTCTGTCGCGGCGAGGCTTTAGATCCCGCGCCGTGATGGACCACCGGAAGGGGCCGTCCTCTGTCGCGGCGAGGCTTTAGATCCCGCGCCGTGATGGAGAGTCTGGCCATCCTTTGATCTTTGCAACGCGCGCTGTGATTGGCTGAGAGCCTGTCACGTGCTCGACGGGTGCCATGTTGCCTGCCAACGCCTGGCTCTGCGTTGCAACGTATACTCATGAAACGGTTCGTGTGGTATCGTACGAAAAGTTATGCGCTAAAATTCGTATGTGACCCACGTAGTCGTAGTGAGCGCGATTTTGAATAGCGCGCGCACGGGGCTGCCTGCTGGGTGGTAGGCAATATGGCGCCCGTGTAGGCAGTTGGTCAGACTCTTATCACGGTGCTGTTGGATCCGGCCAAAAGGGTATATGCGCACACTCTCTTCCGCATTCCAACTCGGCCAGCTCGATCGTTTCGGGGCAGCACCGGAAGTGATACGGACAACTGACGACAACAGCGAAGCAATGGCGTTTTTCCACTCGGTCTCTTCAAGAACTGCCCAAACTTGCGGTTAACGACGTTAGTCGCATTACCCAAGGAGCATGCCATAGTCAGTTAGCAAAAAGGAGAAGAGCTTCAAACTTTATGTTTCAAGCTACATCCACAATTATGAAGGTAAGATCCGGACGTGTAATGTTAGCACCTAGCATGTTTTTGTACTAGCCAATAGTGATAAGTTACTGCTAACGTTATTTTCTATGTGTCAAATCGTTGTTAGAATTTTCCTAACGTCATTGTCAATCTCAGTTTCGAACAAAGATTCAACAGGAGAACAACCCGCTAGGTCTGAGTGCTGTAGATCTATGAGGAAAAGCCAAAAGACTCACAGTTTGAGCGTAAGGGAAAGTTATGCTGCAGGTTCAGTGTAGACTGGTTCATGAGACAGGTCCTGTTCGTCAAATCAGTAAGGTTTCTGTGAATCACATCACTGCTATGAATCTAATACTGTTAAAGGCTACGTTAAATATATATTTGGTATGATACCCCGTACAAAACCCTAGTGTGTAAAAATGTGTAAACGTACCCCACTCTTCTGAGCCGTCCCGGTCGCTGCTCCACCCCTTCTGCTGATCCGGGGAAGGCTGCAGACTACCACATGCCTCCTCCGATACATGTGGATTCTCCAGCCGCTTCTTTTCACCTGACAGTGAGGAGTTTCGCCAGGGGGACGTAGCACGTGGGAGGGTCGCGCTATTTCCCACAGATCCCCCTCCCTCCTGAACAGGTGCCCCAACCGACCAGAGGAGGCGCTAGTGCAGCGACCAGGACACACACCCAAATAACATTACATCTGCTTCCGGTGTGGGAAGATGGCGGCGCAAATTCTCATTTACAGTGGCTTCACCCAGTCAGTACCAGTGGGGGAAGATGGCGGCATTAATTCATGTTTGCGGCGGCCTCACCCAGTAATCTTCATGCAGCGTCTTTGTCCATGTCTGCATTTAAGTTTGTCTTTGATGATGGCTGGGAGAGCTTGGTCTGCTGCGTCTTGTGGGCCCAGGGACTACGGCCCTGCCCGGAGCTGTGCCCAAAGAGGTAACACCGAGGGCAGTCTGACAGGATGCAGAAGCAGGGCAGGCTAAGCTAACTGCTAGCACATGCAGACCGGTAGTTCCGATATCACCGAGAGTGGTCTGACGGTGGCCTCGCCTGGCATTGACTGTGGTGTTTTTGGTGTCGTCATGTGGCGTGCTAGGAGGTGTGTCGAGGGTGTCTGGCTGTGAGAGCTGGTGTTGGATCGGCTGGCGGAGCCTGGTCCGCTGCATCTGGTGGGCCCAAGGACCACGGCCCCTGCCTGGAGCGGCGCCTGAAGAGGAAACACCGAGGGTGGTCTGACAGGTCACTGAACAGGGCAGGCTAAGCTAACTGCTAGCCCATGCAGACCGGCAGTTCCGACAGTCGTCCCTGGCTGGCGTTCGTTCTCCTGGACAGTGATTTATTTATTTTTATTTTTTCAGTTTAGAAATATGTGTTAGTTTGGATATATATGCGTTCTTGTAGTTCTTGGATGTGCTTTTTGTCTTTGTGTTGCACTGCTGTGGGCTGGGGGAAACCACGTGTCATTTCGTTTCATGTGCGCAAGCACATGAAATGAGATGACGAATAAAGTTAATCAAAGAAGGTTGAATCGGTTCATCTTGTCAAAACGTGTATTGACAGCTACGTTCCATCACTCATCTAAGTGACCTCTTCAGTCTGAACTGGCTGCAGATATCCCACCCTTATAAACAACATAGTACAATACAGGTGGCATAACGACCCAAACCAACAACCAGTTTCATATGCAATTATGGTGTGACCATTAACTAGAGTTTCGATGGCCATGTGTACTATGGTGCACAATTGTGTCTTGTAGGGACGCCCAGCCAAGCCCGAGATAATCCCCGTTGTTGGTAGGCAACGGAATAGACCGCTACACTACCCGGACGCAGGTCGTCCTCATGTTGAAAGTTGCAAGTCTTATCCCTGTTTCACCTTGACCTCGTGTAAGACGAAGGTTGGCCATGCCTTCCTTCCTCCCTCCCAGACCTCAGGTGGTGGGACGCCGCTCTCCCAACACTACTGACCGGTACCTGTTCAATGTCTTGTTCTCTGTTTGCGACTGGCATCTTTTCCTCGAGTCTGTATCCAGTAGATGTGGTGCTGTGCCAGTGGCAACTCTGTCCCTCTGACTGTTTATTGTTTCCCAAGTTATTAATGGACATCCGAGACCATTTGAGAAGAACCTCTTCTGCTCTCTCTCTCTCTCTCTCTCTCTCTCTCTCTCTCTCTCTCTCTCTCTCTCTCTCTCCCTCTAACTCATTCAACACAGAACTCCACAGAACCTGAAACCGGGCCTCATATCCGCCCGCTCATGTCAAACAAACCACTCGGCTGTTCTGTTGCCAAAACTGAGGGGCTTTTATTTGGAAGCCTCCTTTTACAAGATGTCCCCTGTATGAAAGGGGAGACTGTATATGCGATGAAGGAGCTGTCTGGCTTTGATGTCCTAATACTTTCTCCTCCACGTGACATGATTAACTCCCTCCTAGATTGTATTACAGGCCTCTTGTTTCACCCCACAAATTAAAGGGATAAGCACGGGATTTGAGTCACCGAAGTGAATTCACAACATTAACCTTTGCAGTGACTCTAAAAGGCTGGGCGTTGCTCTTGTTGCTGTTGTTGGTGGTGGTGGTGGTGGTGGTGGTGGTGGTGGCGGTGGTGTCGTTTGAATTTGTTTCAACATGATATGAGGTTTGAATAGCTGGTGAAAGGTTCACAACAAATAGAAAGCTCTTAGTTACAGTGTCTTAACCATCTGCAGCTCTCCCAGCTGCCCCTCCGCCCTTCCTCGGCGGTATTGGTATGACTACATGTTTGGCTCTCCTCTGGTTCTTCCCTAGTTACCGGCACAGAGTCCGTGTTTCAGCCGTAGCTTGGCTCTGCCACAGAGAAGCCATAGTCTGAAACCAGACGATGATGTCAGCCCCACAGCGTCTGGCACAGGAAGTGACTTAACAGCAACCCAAATACTAACACGCAGCCAATCGTAGGTCTTCTGAACAGAACCCCCAGCCTACTGTTTTCTTCTCATTTCTTTTCTTTTTTTTTTCTTTTTTTCCACGATTGTGTAATCCTTCCCAGCCGGGGCCTCGAGACGGAACGGTTCTCTCATGAGTTCCTTAAATCCTTAAAAGGAGAAAACCCAATACAGAACAATCGTATGAATTCATATAGAAAGAAAAAAGGGACTTGGTGACAGGCTAAAGCTGCAGAGGCTAAACCCACATGCGACTGCTACTGGCACGGGTGCCGACCTGCAGATGTTATTCCCACTTATTATCCGGTGTACATACAGTAGCTAGTTAGCGGGCCCCGCACTCGGACCGGTCTGTCTATGTTTGCCTTTTAGGGAGTCGAGCTGTTGTAGTTTGTGTGGTCTCGGGAGTCTTGAAGGGTCACTGGAAACGAGCGTCGAGGCTTGAAGTGGTGTCGAGCCGCTGTCATGGGAAATGAGCCTCTCTCAAAGGGTTTGTTTGTCACAAGAGCGGCTCCCGGCCACCTGGGAATCTGCTGGTTCCCACGCTCCCTATCACAAGACGTCAGCCGGGGGTGGGATGTGGGGTGGGATGTGGGGGGGGGGGTCCTCAAACCGTCTCACTCACTACAGCGGTGCCTTCCTCGTTACACAGTTGTTCCTGCACAAGAGACCCGAGGCGGATTTCGAGCTGATTGCGCGCCATTGGGCAACATGGAAGTGAACCTGAATTGTTGTCCCTTCCTTCGCCTTGGAAACTGATATTTCGCCACAGCGTGATTATCCGGCCCAGCAGAGCCGCTTTCCCCACGCGAGCGCCTCTGCGTGCTCCGGATGCCAGGCGTACCACATTCATTCACTCGGCGGCTTTGCAAGGGTACCCTCGCATTTCTGGGTGAATAACGGTACAGAAGTATGCGGAGGATACAGCCTTCCCCCCCCCCCCGCCGCCGTCGCACACACGCAGACAAACAAGAGCTTTAATGTGTTCTTGCTGCATTCCAGTGGAACGGGGTGGCGGACTGGTGAGGCCACAGCGATGTCGCTGCAGTCGATGTTCTGTGCAAAGGCTTCCTGAGAAAAACCCTTCGGCCATTTAGACACCACACAGACAGACATCCTGTCGTTGCTGGAAAGCCTCTCGGGCCCGCTCTAATGCAGTCCCAACACAAGAGCACACGCACACACGCACACACTGAACCACCTCAATGTGGATGATGAGTCAGCGGCGTTTTTCCGTTCTCTGCTCTCCTGTTGCACGTCATCACTGGCCTTTAAAAGGACCGAGTGGCAGAGATGAGACCAGTTCTATTAGATCAGGCAGCCCTGAACTGGGAACCTGTGATGAGGCCTGTTGATATTTATAGCTGCACACAAGCTTTTCTCTTTTGTTCTGGTTCTCCTCTGCCCTTCTCTGTGTGTGTGTGTGTGTGTGTGTGTGTGTGTGTGTGTGTATATATATATATATATATATCCGTCAATCCATTATCCAAGCCACTTATCCCAGTTGGGGTCGTGGGATGCTGGAGCCTATCCCAGCAGTCATTGGTTGGCAAGCAGGGAGACACCGTGGACACGCCGCCAGTCCATCACACACCACATCACGTGTGTGTGTGTGTGTGTGTATATATATATATATATATATATACATATATATACATATATACACATATATACACATATATACACATATATATACATACACATATATATACATACACATATATATATATATATATACATATACACACATATATATACACACATATATATACACATATATATATATATATATATATATATATATATATATATATATATATACATATATATGAAGCTATTCCTGCTCCTTATCTTGTTGAGCACTTTGGAAGCCAGATTTTTATTAACACCATTGACAGTTTCTGAAGGGGAAAAAAATTATATATATATATATATATATATATATATATATATATATATATATATATATATATATATATATATATAGCAACACAGATACAGGAAAAAAAGTTTCCGGATACAGGAAAACTTTTTTTCCCAGGAAAACCCCACAGATACAGTATCTGTGTTGATATTCCGCTCCTCACTAGTTGAGCACTTAGGACACCATTGACGGTTTCGGGGGAAAACGCTACATATACACACACACACCTAGATAAATATGGGTGGAAGAGGGGGTGAGCACGTGAGCAACCATTATAAATGTGACAACGATCTCGTAGCCTATATTGTTTTTCCTTTTTTTGCCCTGTGATGGGCTGGCGGCCTGTCCAGGGTGTCTCCCCGCCTGCCGCCCATTGACTTGGATAGGCTCCAGCATCCCCGCCACCCCGAGAGCAGGATAAGCGGTTTGGATAATAGATGGATGTGTATATATATATATGTGTATATATATATATATATATATATATATATATATATATATATATATATATATATATATGTATACATATATGTATGTATGTATACATATATGTATGTATGTATATATATATATATATATATATATATATATCGCCACTGTCCAAAGACATGCATGCATCTGAATTGCTCATAGGTGTAATTACGAGCTTTTGGATTTGTGTGTGGGGCTTTAACATAGCTGCACACTACTGGCCAGAGTGTGCAGAGTGTGCAGAGTGTGCAGCTAGTGTGCAGAGTGTGCAGAGTGTGCAGAGTGTGCAGAGTGTGCAGCTAGTGTGCAGAGTGTGCAGAGTGTGCAGAGTGTGCAGAGTGTGCAGCTAGTGTGCAGGATGCTGCAGTGGCCCTGCAACAAGTAGCTGGGCAGGTGAATGATTAGAGAACATGGATCAGTAGTCACCGCTCCCGTGCCTGACCCCCTCAGAGTGTCTGTGAGAGGGAGGTGTTGTGTGTGTTTTGCAGGGGTTGGCTGAGGGACCGTGAGAGAGGTGGAGGAGCCTGGTCTCAGGTGGAGGGGGTGAGTTGCGTGTCTGTGGCTTAACGTCGCTTTGATGTGTCTCGGCTCTTCTGTATGCAGCGGCTGTGCCTAAATGGCTGGTCTGAAAGCTTCAGCACGGGGCCTTTTTAAAGCGGCGTTTCAGGACGAGGAGAGGCGAGGGGGAGGGCGAGAGGAGCGCAGACGGTGTCGGGAGTCCAACCCCCCACCCCCCCCTCCCCACCCCCCATCTCCCCCGGGCCGGCAAGGTCACCCAGCGCTGTTTCATCTCACATCAAAGCTGGCCAGCGGAGTCGGAGGGCTGCTCGACAGCACAGCGCCTGCAAGGGTCCAATCAAAGTTCAGTCAAGGTCAACGGGAAAGTTAGGGTGGTGCTTTCCTAATGAAAACCTATCTGGGAAAACAATCTTTTGATAGGACCCGTGAAGGTTGGCTACCAATAGTTTTCCTTTTGGATGGCATGAACCCCGAGTTCACTTTAACAGTATTTTAAGTCTCGGGGGGGGGGGGGGTTCTTGCGTGTAAAAGCCACAATTCCCTTTTTTCCCCCTCCCCAATTGTACTTGGCCAATTACCCCACTCTTCCGAGCCGTCCCGGTCTCTGCTCCGCCCCCTCTGCTGATCCGGGGAGGGCTGCAGACTACCACATGCCTCCTCCCATACATGTGGAGTCACCAGCCGCTCCTTTTCACCTGACAGTGAGGAGTTTCACCAGGGGGACGTCGCGCGTGGGAGGATCACGCTATTCCCCCCACCCCTCCAAACAGGCGCCCCGACCGACCAGAGGAGGCGCTAGTGCGGCCACCAGGACACATACCCACATCCGGCTTCCCACCCGCAGACACGGCCAATTGTGTCTGTAGGGCCTCCCGACCAAGCCGGAGGTAACACGGGGATTCGAACCAGCGATCCCGGTGTTGGTAGGCAACAGAATAGACCGCCATGCTACCCGGACGCCCCCACAATTCCCTTTTGTCCGGCGGGTAAGACGATGAGGAAGAGAGACAGAAAGCGTTGCGTGCTGTGAAGCGTGCACATGGTGTCCTGGAGGTGGCGCTGCTTGCCAGTGGACACGGTGTTTGGTAAACACGCCAATGCTGCTGCCGCAGCTCGCACACGTGAATATTCATGAGCCTCTGAGACAGAATCCCAGTTATTTCTCATCATAATATGGACTCCAATACCGCCAAGGTCTGCAGAAGGTGAACATCTTCCTCATGTGTTGGAAGTGAGCAGATGGTGAGGGTGGACTTGTCTCCTTTGTCTCATGTCAGCTCTACTTCGGCGTCTGGGCCAGATGAACGGGGCTCTTCTGGTTTTGGTTCAGCACCTTCTTGGGCTGGTTGTCGGTCAGAAAGCTGTTAAATATCACCACGGCTCCACTTCTGCCACATTCTGGGCAAAATATCTTTCCTTGTCAAAATGTTACCCACGAAAACCATTTACCAAGGAACACAGCATGGTTCAGTATTACATTTGATATGAGGTCAAAGGTTGGCTAGGAACCTTTACTGTTATTGTTAACTAGTGGATATTATTAAACTATTATATTAGTTTTTATTATTTTTCTTTATTTTGTTGTATTTTTCTTTCTTTTTTATTAAATATTTATTTTTTATTATTGCATTTATTTATATAGAATTATACATACATATAATTATATGAAATTATTATATTATTAAATTAATAACCTAACATTCTTAGGTTATTATTAACCTAGTTAATGGAAGAGGGTTTTTTTTTTCCAATTTCTCAAAACATTTTTAGCGTGATTGTTGGAATAGTATCATGCAAAGATGTCAGAAAGTCATTAATGATCACATTATAGATGTTTGTCAGGCTTATTGATTGGACCACTCCCTTTTATTGCTGAAATCGTTTCTGAAAACGACAAACTCTTCCATGATGTTGACAATGTGCATTTTGACGAGCGGTGCCCGTCCAGTTGCAGCCACTGTTCCTGTTTTTGGCCTGTGAAGAAAACTGTTTCTTCTTTATCGTTGCTGCTCAGTCTCATCAGCTCATTCCATCGTAAAGCCCGTTTCATGTGTCGTATCCCAGCGTGTGGACTTCGTTTGCACGGCGTTGTCGGCCTTGTCCTCCCATCCGCAGTGTGCGGCTGCAGCCGGGCCGAGGGCTTTGCTGTTTGCAAGTGTTGCAATATTGACTCTGAATGGTCCAAGGTCTCGGTGTCCTCTCGATGCAGCTCTCAGACTCAGACGTGCGGGGTGATTCTCTGGGTAATAACTGTTACCCGGAGAATGGCGCCGTCAGCACGTTTTCACCAGGGGGCCGGTCGATGGGCGACACGCCGGAGAATCAGGAGAACGTTGTGACCTTCTTGCGTCTGCAAGGATGAGGCTGAATCCTCGCCTGCTGTGTCTGGAGAGGAGGCTCAGTGTGTCAAGGACTGCAGCTGTTGAAGTGTTTATGAAAGGTCTACCGTACAGTCTTTACTGCTTTGCATATACCAACATTGATACACCCCCTGCGGTGTACATATATGTACATACAGAGATATATATATATCAAATTTGTTGGTACCCCTCCACAAAAAATGAAGAATTCACAGTTTTCTCTGAAATAACTTGAAACTGACAAAAGTAGTTGGCACCCACCATTATTCAGTCCATACTTCATAGAAATCAGACTTTTGGTTTCTTATTCAACATGATATTGTAAATAATAAAACAAATGAAAAGGGCATGGGACCCCTACCCTAATAATATATTGTTGCACAACCTTTGGAGGCAGTCACTGCAGTACCAGGTTTTCTGCAGCTCTCAGTGAGACTTCTGCACCTGCTGGTGAGCATGTTAACCCTCCTTTTCCTGAGCAAACCGCCGCAGCTGTCTCAGGTTTGATAGGTGCCTTCTCCAGACTGCAAGTCTCAGCTCTTCCCATAGATGTTCGACAGGGTTCAGATCAGGGTTCAGATCAGGACTCTTCAGAACAGTCCAGTGTTTTGGTCTTATCCATTCTTGGGTGCTGTTAGCTGTGTGTTTTGGGTCGTTATCCTGCTGGAGGACCCATGACCTGTGACTGAGACAGAGCTTTCTGACACCGGGCAGTGTGTTTGGCTCCAGAATGCTTCGATGGTCTTGAGATTCCCAGATTCAAGGCGCCCTGTGCCAGGCGCAGCAAAGCAGCCCCAGAACATAAGCGAGCCTCCTCCATGTCTCACTGCAGGTGTGCTGCTCTGTTCTTTGGAGGCTTCATCGTTCATCTGTGAAAACAGGGCTGATGTGACAAAACGCTCCACTTTTGACTCAGCTGTCCAAGGGACCTCCTCCCAGAAGGATTGTGGCTTGTCAGCATGCATTTTAGTCAATTCCAGTCTGGCTTGTTTATGTTTTCCTTTCAAAAGTGGAGTCCCCCTGGGTCTTCTTCCATGGAGCACACTTTCGCTCAAAAAGCGAAGGATGGTGCGACCAGGAACTGACGTGCCTGAGTTCAGCTCGTATCTGTTTGGCAGTCATCCTTGGTTCTTCTTCTACCACGAATCACACCATCCTTCTGTTCAATCTGGGGTCGATTTGCCTCTCGTGGCTGCACCCTGGGAGGTTGCTTCAGTCCATGGACCTGATACTTCTTAATGATATTCACAACTGCTGTTTCAGGAACCCCAAGCTGCTGGGGGATGGTCTTGTAGCCTCTGCCTTTACCAGGCTTGTGTAGCGAATTCAGGGGGCAGCCGGGAACCGCCGCAGCCGGGCCTCCCACACCACAGGCGATTACATTAACCGGTCGACTAAAGGGTCCGACCCGTTAGCCAGGGGCTAGTGAGTCTAGTCATCCGTGGTTGTTACACTACCCCCCTTCTTCAGGACGCACGTCCCCGTGCTTCAGCATACCAGCTCAGCCGGGTCTGACCCTTTAGTCGACTGGTTACCATAGTCGCCCGTGTTGCGGGCGATCCAAGTTCGCGTCCCGGCTGCCCCCCTGAATTCAATATGCTTGTCTATTATTTTCTTTCTGATCTCCTCAGACGACTCTCTCCTCTGCTTTCTCTAGTCCATGTTCAGTGTGCTGCACGCGGGAAACAGCACAGTGACCACTTTTCACCATGTAGATAGGCTGAATGACTGATTACAAGACCGGAGACATGCGCGATACTAATTAAAAGAAGTAATTAGTTTGAATTATCACTATAATCCAAATATATTCTATCTTTCCTAAGGGGTAGCAACAAATGTGTCCGGGGCATTTTAGAGTATCGTTGCAGAATAAACAATGATGCCTCTGTTTTCACAGCTTCTTTGCATACACCACAAAATAGATTGTAACGTCATCACCTTTCAGGAGGAAGGAAGGATTACTTCAGTGAGCTGTAAGGGTACCAACAGATGTGAGCGTGTGCGTGCGCTCCTTCCATGTCCGATGTGCTGCTGGAGACGCACTTTTGTTTGACTTAAATTAATTAAATGATTAATAAATTAGCCCCAGGGCAGTCTGCAAGAACCTCATTAGAAAATCAAAGTGCTGGGGGAGGAGCAGCATATATGATCTAGCTATAGCATATATGATCTAGCTATAGCATATATGATATAGCTATAGCATATATAATCTAGCTATAGCATATATAATCTAGCTATAGTATATATGATATATGATCTAGCTATAGCATATATGATCTAGCTATAGCACATGTGATCTAGCTGTAGCATATATGATCTAGCTATATCATATATGATATATGATATAGCTATAGCATATATGATCTAGCTATAGCATGTATAATCTAGCTATAGCATATATGATATATGATATACTAGCTATAGAATATATGATCTATTATAGCATATATAATCTAGCTATAGCATATATGATATAGCTGGAGCCATATGTGGTGTAAACGGAGCGTGGGGAAAAGCTTGGTTCAGTGGTGAACGCAGCAACGGAGCCACAACAGCCCCTTTAATTATGGGTTGAACTTTAACCCACATCCCTTTTTTTGTCTCCATCAATGAGAGGAGCTCTCGGGCTGCCCAATAATTACCCGTAGCCCTGTCGCTGAACAGGGATGACTGCCTAATCATTTTTGTGTTTTTGGCAAAAGCCCTGCCAGAGTTTTTCACACAGCCCGGCCAAGCACATGAGATGACTCATTATGGTCCTCACAAGGCCCTGGACGCACTCCCAACAGCCCGGCATACCCAGAGGAATTAGCAAATGTTTGGAATTTCCTACTGCCGTTGTAGAGAACGGCGAAGGGGTTGCATAAGAGGAGAGGCTAAAGAGCGTCCATGTGTCCACGAGAGAGACGCGCAGCATAAAGCCAAGTCATGTGGAAAAACAAATCACCGGCCCCTCGACGTCCGACCTTCTCCGGCTGGTGGGAAAAGCAAATCGTGTGCGAGTCTCTTCCATAGCTGGGTGTAACCATGACACTCCGGCAGCAAGTTAGCGGCCTGTGCACCGGGATCTTTCTCTTCTCCCGTGCGTGCATCTGCCCCTGCCATTCTTTGCACATGTTGTTATAGAAATGAATGGGTTTTTGTTGGCCTTGCTGCCGCCGTTGTTGCCGGGGACTCTCCCGTTGGATTCCGGGCTTGTGCTTTAGGCTCCCGCAACCCCTCTAAAAGGCGCCGATCCGCAGAACGTTGTGGAATGGCGGCGCGAGCGCCGAAGAGGACTGTAACCTTGGGCCGAGTCCATCGTCCCTCACCTGCTGGTTGTAGCAGATGGTCTGCTGAAGGGCAAAGGGAGGGCTTGATGACTACGGACTTCTGTTGACGAATGCAGAGGTTTCATCTCGCTGGGGTGAACTCGCCACATACTTCCTCGCCATCTGCTCCTCCTCCCCTCCGCGCCGTCTCACAGTCGTTCAGTATAAACTGGACCGGAACCAGCTAATAGGCATACGGCGGAGGACTGTGACGGGGGAGAAGAGGAAGAGGAGGAGGAGGAGCAAAGAGAAAAACGGCTTTGCAGAGCTCACGTTTCGTGGCGGTGCCGCTCGCCGGCGTGCGGGTGAGAGGACGCAGGGTGCGAGGTGGAGCGTGATAGCGTGCACCAGTCTCATGCTGTCCACCTGACCCTCTTGTTTCCCAGCATGCCCCCCTGACAGCGAAGGCCGTGACTCAGTGACCGTGTGGAGTCGTCACGGACACAACACGGTCCTCGGTGCTCTTGGTGTGGCTGAGCCGGGTGCTAGCGGAGGAACCAGCGGAGGAGGCTATATAGGCTACGCTGACTGGACGGGGCACATCGGGGGCATGCGTCATGAGGTGGGCCTTTGTGCTGCGGTGGTAGTGAGCCGTCACGTGGACTCGCTGTTCCAACCAGCGCTGCCGTTCTGCCGCTGCCTCGGAAATGTGTGTTGCATTGTGTTGTGCTGTGTTGTGTTGCGTTGTGTTGTGTTGCCAGAGGATCCCTGCCGGGCAGCACGCCGCTTCCAGCCGCAGGGCCAACTTGAGGCGCTCGTCCTCTTCCCAACGCCCTTTTTCACGGGGCGCTTTGGAGTAAGTGTCGTCACTCTAAGAGGCCTTTTTTAGGGCGCCAAATCGCTTTAATGATAAGAAAGCGGACATTTTGGACCGTGTTCTTCTTCCGTGTTGTTGCTGTACGTTAATTAAAACGCCAAACTCGTCACGGAGGAAATTGCTGGGTGGTTTTTGGATGTTGTCAGCTGGTTTGGGAGCGACACGGTTGTGATTTGAGAGCAGGCTGTTTTAAACCGGGAAGAAAGTGCTGATCCTTCCTCTGTAAACCCCCCCCCCCGGCACCCCCGCCCCCCAGCCTCAGGAATGCCGCAGGACAGGAAGGGAGGCGATGGAGACAGGAAATACTTTTGTCTTTCCCCACTAGTTTAGATTGGGTATCTTTTCGTGTGTGTGTGTGCTTATTATTGTATATATATATATATATTTGTATTTTCAGTTTTTGGGGAGGAATGTTAGTCCTGCATGGCTTTTCTTTGTCCGGGTGGGTGGAGATAATGCGCCTAACGGTGATGCCCGAGCAAGATAATCACCCACTTATTCTCCGTTTGGATCAAGGTCGAACAAACGCTCACAGTCTCTCCGGTCACAACCACACACAGCATAATTACTGGGGGTCAGAAAAACTGAACCTGAACTGAAACCAAGGCGGGATTAATACGGACCCACACACACGGGAACCGACACAGTAATAATACTACTGGAAGTGAATTAAACTTCACCATTCAACATTGTTCACAGATGGGTCAGGTTACAGTTTAGACAGCAGAGGAGGCCTGAATATACAGAATATCTACAAAATATATATAGAATATGTACACAATATATACAGTATACAGAATATATCTCTATATATATATATAGAATATGTACAGTATACAGAATATATACAACATATATACAGAACACATAGAATATATATAGAATATGTACAGTATACAAAATATATACAGTATACAGAATATATATATAGAATATGTACAGCATAAAGAATATATAAAGTATATATATAGAATATATACAGTATATAGAATATATATAGAATATATACAGTATAAAGTATATGTACAGAATATATACAGTATGTATAATATATACAGTATATATATATATAGAATATATACAGAATATATACAGTATACAGTATATATAATATATACAGAATATATACAGTATACTGAATATGTACAGACTATATACAGTATATGTACAGAATATATACAGTATATAGAATATATACAGTATACATAATATATATAGAATATGTACAGTATACAGAATATATACAGTATACAGAATATATACAGAATATGTACAGTATACAGAATA